>NC_139610.1:11186811-11286811 GCF_964270895.1 Podarcis filfolensis
GAAATGGAATACACAAGATGAAACGGTTAAATCGGTCATGATTAAATGGGCTCAGGACATTGGTCATAATATTTTGTTTGCTGATTGGGAAAAGTTGTGGACCACCGGGATGAAATTTACGGCATGTAATGCCTTAAGAGAAAACATTATGAAAATGATATATAGGTGGTACATAACCCCAGTCAAGCTTGCAAAGATTTACCATTTGCCTGACAATAAATGTTGGAAATGTAAAGAAACTGAAGGTACATTTTTTCATATTTGGTGGACTTGCCCGAAGATTAAGGCATTCTGGGAAATGATCTATAATGAACTTAAAAAGGTATTTAAATATACTTTCCCCAAAAAACCAGAGGCCTTTCTCTTGGGTATTGTCGGCCAAGGGGTGTTAAAGACGGATATAACTTTCTTTATGTATGCTACAACAGCAGCTAGAATACTCATTGCGAAGTACTGGAAGACGCAAGAACTACCCACACTGGAAGAATGGCAGATGAAGGTGATAGACTATATGGGCTTGGCAGAAATGACGAGCAGAATCCGAAACCAGGGAAGAGAAGCAGCGCAAGAAGAATGGAAAAAATTCAAGGACTATTTAAAGAAATATTACAAAGTTAATGAAAGTTAGAATGATGTTGGACTGGAAAGTAAATGGTTACTATTAGTAATGGTTAAGACAAGGAGAATAAGGAAGAATAGTCTAAATTTAAACTAAAATAAGGGAAGATTTGCTGAACAATCGATAAGAATTTGGAATACAGAAAGGGGAGGCATGAGGAAGTCGGGGAAGATAGGATATGAAATCAGGATATGAAATGATACATGTTTTTTGTTTTGTTTTTGTTTTTGTATGTTTATGTTTGTTGTATTGTGTTTATATGGAAAAATAAAAATATTATTAAAAAAAAAAAAAAAATCCCAGCAGCCTTGGCAACCAATCCGAGGCAGCTTTGTCAATCCCAGCAGCCTTGGCAACCAATCCGAGGCAGCTTTGTCAATCCCAGCAGCCTTGCAACCAATCCGAGGCAGCTTTGTCACTCCCAGCAGCAGGTATAAAACAGCATGGCCATTGGCCTGCGCTCAGGCCATTGGCCTGCGCGCCGCGCAATTTCTCTCTCTGTTTTCCCTCTTGTTTTGACTGTTCTTCTTCTCCCCCCCCCCCACCTATTCTCAGGTTTTGGGTTTCTTTCATTCCTTTACCACTCTTTCCTCCTTTCACTCTCTTCCGGATTGTGCAAAGTTTCCTCTTTTCTTCCATCTCCTTTTCTCTCATGCTTTTACACTGGTAAGCCCAAAAGGAGGAGGAGGATTTCTAAAAGGAAACCTGTGGGAACGCACTGAACCCATTAGGAGGAGAAGGGTAAGAAGAGCTTGCTATCCACATAGCAAGGAGGGTACTGAGAAATATTACTATGCTTGGGAGAACTTGTGTTTTTTCTGTGTTTGTGTGTGTGTTTGTGTTTGTTTGTTTGTGTGTGTGTGTTTGTGTGTGATGCACTTGGAGGGAAGAGCTGGCTGGAACTCTCAACAGAAGCAGCAGAACGCACTGCAACATTTGGTTGCAGGTCCCATTTGTGACATACCACAGATGAAGTCCCTACTTTGAAGCATTTACCATATAGAAGCATTTACCTTCTCCCAATCCAGAGTTTTTCATACCCTTTTTTTTGAAATATACCAAGCATGCCCCCCCAACATTTCTCTGATGAAAAGAGGGACGCCCCATTCGATAATGGTAATTTTATTCTTTCTACCCCACACAACTGACTGGGTTGCCCCAGCCACTCTGGGCAGCATCCAACATGTATAGAAACATAATAAAACACTCGACGTTTAAAAAAACCTTCACTGTACAAGACGACTCGGGAGTCGGAGAACTCCATACCTCCCAACATTTTCTCCACTGAAAATAGGGACAACCCTAAGGAAAAGAGATTAACAGTAATCCTTCAAGTGGGTTGATTGGTTTGGCTATGCGTTGGTTAAGTGGTTAATTGGTGAGCTATGAGATGAAGGGGAGGGTCACATGCCTTGTCAATCAAAGAATGCCTTGTCAACCAATCCCAGGCAGCTTTGTCAATCCCAGCAGCCTTGGCAACCAATCCGAGGCAGGCTTTGTCAATCCCAGCAGCCTTGGCAACCAATCCGAGGCAGCTTTGTCAATCCCAGCAGCCTTGCAACCAATCCGAGGCAGCTTTGTCACTCCCAGCAGCAGGTATAAAACAGCATGGCCATTGGCCTGCGCGCCGCGCAATTTCTCTCTCTGTTTTCCCATCTTGTTTTGACTGTTCTTCTTCTCCCCCCCCCCCACCTATTCTCAGGTTTTGGGTTTCTTTCATTCCTTTACCACTCTTTCCTCCTTTCACTCTCTTCCGGATTGTGCAAAGTTTCCTCTTTTCTTCCATCTCCTTTTCTCTCATGCTTTTACACTGGTAAGCCCAAAAGGAGGAGGAGGATTTCTAAAAGGAAACCTGTGGGAACGCACTGAACCCATTAGGAGGAGAAGGGTAAGAAGAGCTTGCTATCCACATAGCAAGGAGGGTACTGAGAAATATTACTATGCTGGGAGAACTTGTGTTTTTTCTGTGTTTGTGTGTGTGTTTGTGTTTGTTTGTTTGTTTGTGTGTGTGTGTTTGTGTGTTATGCACTTGGAGGGAAGAGCTGGCTGGAACTCTCAACAGAAGCAGCAGAACGCACTGCAACATTTGGTTGCAGGTCCCATTTGTGACATACCACAGATGAAGTCCCTACTTTGAAGCATTTACCATATAGAAGCATTTACCTTCTCCCAATCCAGAGTTTTTCATACCCTTTTTTTTTAAAATATACCAAGCATGCCCCCCCAACATTTCTCTGATGAAAAGAGGGACGCCCCATTCGATAATGGTAATTTTATTCTTTCTACCCCACACAACTGACTGGGTTGCCCCAGCCACTCTGGGCAGCATCCAACATGTATAAAAACATAATAAAACACTCGACGTTTTAAAAAAAACCTTCACTGTACAAGACGACTCGGGAGTCAGAGAACTCCATACCTCCCAACATTTCTCCACTGAAAATAGGGACACCCTAAGGAAAAGAGATTAACAGTAATCCTTCAAGTGGGTTGATTGGTTTGGCTATGCGTTGGTTAAGTGGTTAATTGGTGAGCTATGAGATGAAGGGGAGGGTCACATGACTTGTCAATCAAAGAATGCCTTGTCAACCAATCCCAGGCAGCTTTGTCAATCCCAGCAGCCTTGGCAACCAATCCGAGGCAGCTTTGTCAATCCCAGCAGCCTTGGCAACCAATCCGAGGCAGCTTTGTCAATCCCAGCAGCCTTGCAACCAATCCGAGGCAGCTTTGTCACTCCCAGCAGCAGGTATAAAAGAGCATGGCCTGGCCTGCGCTCAGGCCATTGACCTGCGCGCCGCGCAATTTTCTCTCTCTGTTTTCCCTCTTGTTTTGACTGTTCTTCTTCTCCCCCCCCCACCTATTCTCAGGTTTTGGGTTTCTTTCATTCCTTTACCACTCTTTCCTCCTTTCACTCTCTTCCGGATTGTGCAAAGTTTCCTCTTTTCTTCCATCTCCTTTTCTCTCATGCTTTTACACTGGTAAGCCCAAAAGGAGGAGGAGGATTTCTAAAAGGAAACCTGTGGGAACGCACTGAACCCATTAGGAGGAGAAGGGTAAGAAGAGCTTGCTATCCACAAAGCAAGGAGGGTACTGAGAAATATTACTATGCTTGGGAGAACTTGTGTTTTTTCTGTGTTTGTGTTTGTTTGTGTGTGTGTGTTTGTGTGTGATGCACTTGGAGGGAAGAGCTGGCTGGAACTCTCAACAGAAGCAGCAGAACGCACTGCAACATTTGGTTGCAGGTCCCATTTGTGACATACCACAGATGAAGTCCCTACTTTGAAGCATTTACCATATAGAAGCATTTACCTTCTCCCAATCCAGAGTTTTTCATACCCTTTTTTTTGAAATATACCAAGCATGCCCCCCCAACATTTCTCTGATGAAAAGAGGGACGCCCCATTCGATAATGGTAATTTTCTTCTTTCTACCCCACACAACTGACTGGGTTGCCCCAGCCACTCTGGGCAGCATCCAACATGTATAAAAACATAATAAAACACTCGACGTTTTAAAAAAACCTTCACTGTACAAGACGACTCGGGAGTCAGAGAACTCCATACCTCCCAACATTTCTCCACTGAAAATAGGGACACCCTAAGGAAAAGAGATTAACAGTAATCCTTCAAGTGGGTTGATTGGTTTGGCTATGCGTTGGTTAAGTGGTTAATTGGTGAGCTATGAGATGAAGGGGAGGGTCAGATGCCTTGTCAATCAAAGAATGCCTTGTCAACCAATCCTAGGCAGCTTTGTCAATCCCAGCAGCCTTGGCAACCAATCCGAGGCAGCTTTGTCAATCCCAGCAGCCTTGGCAACCAATCCGAGGCAGCTTTGTCAATCCCAGCAGCCTTGCAACCAATCCGAGGCAGCTTTGTCACTCCCAGCAGCAGGTATAAAACAGCATGGCCTGGCCTGCGCTCAGGCCATTGGCCTGCGCGCCGCGCAATTTCTCTCTCTGTTTTCCCTCTTGTTTTGACTGTTCTTCTTCTCCCCCCCCCCCCCCTATTCTCAGGTTTTGGCTTTCTTTCATTCCTTTACCACTCTTTCCTCCTTTCCTTCAGCTTTCTTAGAAATCCTCCTCCTCTTCTTTTCTTCCATCTCCTTTTCTCTCATGCTTTTACACTGGTAAGCCCAAAAGGAGGAGGAGGATTTCTAAATGGAAAGCTGTGGGAACGCACTGAACCCATTTGGAGGAGAAGGGCAAGAAGAGCTTGCTATCCACATAGCAAGGAGGGTACTGAGAAATATTACTATGCTTGGGAGAACTTGTGTTTTTTCTGTGTTTGTGTGTGTGTTTGTGTTTGTTTGTGTGTGTGTGTTTGTGTGTGATGCACTTGGAGGGAAGAGCTGGCTGGAACTCTCAACAGAAGCAGCAGAACGCACTGCAACATTTGGTTGCAGGTCCCATTTGTGACATACCACAGATGAAGTCCCTACTTTGAAGCATTTACCATATAGAAGCATTTACCTTCTCCCAATCCAGAGTTTTTCATACCCTTTTTTTTGAAATACACCAAGCATGCCCCCCCAACATTTCTCTGATGAAAAGAGGGACGCCCCATTCGATAATGGTAATTTTATTCTTTCTACCCCACACAACTGACTGGGTTGCCCCAGCCACTCTGGGCAGCATCCAACATGTATAAAAACATAATAAAACACTCGACGTTTTAAAAAAAACCTTCACTGTACAAGACGACTCGGGAGTCGGAGAACTCCATACCTCCCAACATTTCTCCACTGAAAATAGGGACACCCTAAGGAAAAGAGATTAACAGTAATCCTTCAAGTGGGTTGATTGGTTTGGCTATGCGTTGGTTAAGTGGTTAATTGGTGAGCTATGAGATGAAGGGGAGGGTCAGATGCCCTGTCAATCAAAGAATGCCTTGTCAACCAATCCCAGGCAGCTTTGTCAATCCCAGCAGCCTTGGCAACCAATCCGAGGCAGCTTTGTCAATCCCAGCAGCCTTGGCAACCAATCCGAGGCAGCTTTGTCAATCCCAGCAGCCTTGCAACCAATCCCAGGCAGCTTTGTCACTCCCAGCAGCAGGTATAAAACAGCATGGCCTGGCCGGCGCTCAGGCCATTGGCCTGCGCTCAGGCCATTGGCCTGCGCGCCGCACAATTTCTCTCTCTGTTTTCCCTCTTGTTTTGACTGTTCTTCTTCTCCCCCCCCCCCACCTATTCTCAGGTTTTGGGTTTCTTTCATTCCTTTACCACTCTTTCCTCCTTTCACTCTCTTCCGGATTGTGCAAAGTTTCCTCTTTTCTTCCATCTCCTTTTCTCTCATGCTTTTACACTGGTAAGCCCAAAAGGAGGAGGAGGATTTCTAAAAGGAAACCTGTGGGAACGCACTGAACCCATTAGGAGGAGAAGGGTAAGAAGAGCTTGCTATCCACATAGCAAGGAGGGTACTGAGAAATATTACTATGCTTGGGAGAACTTGTGTTTTTTCTGTGTTTGTGTGTGTGTTTGTGTTTGTTTGTGTGTGTGTGTTTGTGTGTGATGCACTTGGAGGGAAGAGCTGGCTGGAACTCTCAACAGAAGCAGCAGAACGCACTGCAACATTTGGTTGCAGGTCCCATTTGTGACATACCACAGATGAAGTCCCTACTTTGAAGCATTTACCATATAGAAGCATTTACCTTCTCCCAATCCAGAGTTTTTCATACCCTTTTTTTTGAAATATACCAAGCATGCCCCCCCAACATTTCTCTGATGAAAAGAGGGACGCCCCATTCGATAATGGTAATTTTCTTCTTTCTACCCCACACAACTGACTGGGTTGCCCCAGCCACTCTGGGCAGCATCCAACATGTATAGAAACATAATAAAACACTCGACGTTTTAAAAAAAACCTTCACTGTACAAGACGACTCGGGTGTCGGAGAACTCCATACCTCCCAACATTTCTCCACTGAAAATAGGGACACCCTAAGGAAAAGAGATTAACAGTAATCCTTCAAGTGGGTTGATTGGTTTGGCTATGCGTTGGTTAAGTGGTTAATTGGTGAGCTATGAGATGAAGGGGAGGGTCAGATGCCTTGTCAATCAAAGAATGCCTTGTCAACCAATCCCAGGCAGCTTTGTCAATCCCAGCAGCCTTGGCAACCAATCCGAGGCAGCTTTGTCAATCCCAGCAGCCTTGGCAACCAATCCGAGGCAGCTTTGTCAATCCCAGCAGCCTTGCAACCAATCCGAGGCAGCTTTGTCACTCCCAGCAGCAGGTATAAAACAGCATGGCCTGGCCGGCGCTCAGGCCATTGGCCTGCGCTCAGGCCATTGGCCTGCGCGCCGCACAATTTCTCTCTCTGTTTTCCCTCTTGTTTTGACTGTTCTTCTTCTCCACCCCCCCCACCTATTCTCAGGTTTTGGGTTTCTTTCATTCCTTTACCACTCTTTCCTCCTTTCACTCTCTTCCGGATTGTGCAAAGTTTCCTCTTTTCTTCCATCTCCTTTTCTCTCATGCTTTTACACTGGTAAGCCCAAAAGGAGGAGGAGGATTTCTAAAAGGAAACCTGTGGGAACGCACTGAACCCATTAGGAGGAGAAGGGTAAGAAGAGCTTGCTATCCACATAGCAAGGAGGGTACTGAGAAATATTACTATGCTTGGGAGAACTTGTGTTTTTTCTGTGTTTTTGTGTGTGTTTGTGTTTGTTTGTGTGTGTGTGTTTGTGTGTGATGCACTTGGAGGGAAGAGCTGGCTGGAACTCTCAACAGAAGCAGCAGAACGCACTGCAACATTTGGTTGCAGGTCCCATTTGTGACATACCACAGATGAAGTCCCTACTTTGAAGCATTTACCATATAGAAGCATTTACCTTCTCCCAATCCAGAGTTTTTCATACCCTTTTTTTTGAAATATACCAAGCATGCCCCCCCAACATTTCTCTGATGAAAAGAGGGACGCCCCATTCGATAATGGTAATTTTCTTCTTTCTACCCCACACAACTGACTGGGTTGCCCCAGCCACTCTGGGCAGCATCCAACATGTATAAAAACATAATAAAACACTCGACGTTTTAAAAAAAACCTTCACTGTACAAGACGACTCGGGTGTCGGAGAACTCCATACCTCCCAACATTTCTCCACTGAAAATAGGGACACCCTAAGGAAAAGAGATTAACAGTAATCCTTCAAGTGGGTTGATTGGTTTGGCTATGCGTTGGTTAAGTGGTTAATTGGTGAGCTATGAGATGAAGGGGAGGGTCACATGCCTTGTCAATCAAAGAATGCCTTGTCAACCAATCCGAGGCAGCTTTGTCAATCCCAGCAGCCTTGGCAACCAATCCGAGGCAGCTTTGTCAATCCCAGCAGCCTTGGCAACCAATCCGAGGCAGCTTTGTCAATCCCAGCAGCCTTGCAACCAATCCGAGGCAGCTTTGTCACTCCCAGCAGCAGGTATAAAACAGCATGGCCTGGACTGCGCTCAGGCCATTGGCCTGCGCTCAGGCCATTGGCCTGCGCGCCGCGCAATTTCTCTCTCTGTTTTCCCTCTTGTTTTGACTGTTCTTCTTCTCCCCCCCCCCCCCACCTATTCTCAGGTTTTGGGTTTCTTTCATTCCTTTACCACTCTTTCCTCCTTTCACTCTCTTCCGGATTGTGCAAAGTTTCCTCTTTTCTTCCATCTCCTTTTCTCTCATGCTTTTACACTGGTAAGCCCAAAAGGAGGAGGAGGATTTCTAAATGGAAAGCTGTGGGAACGCACTGAACCCATTTGGAGGAGAAGGGCAAGAAGAGCTTGCTATCCACATAGCAAGGAGGGTACTGAGAAATATTACTATGCTTGGGAGAACTTGTGTTTTTTCTGTGTTTGTGTGTGTGTTTGTGTTTGTTTGTGTGTGTGTGTTTGTGTGTGATGCACTTGGAGGGAAGAGCTGGCTGGAACTCTCAACAGAAGCAGCAGAACGCACTGCAACATTTGGTTGCAGGTCCCATTTGTGACATACCACAGATGAAGTCCCTACTTTGAAGCATTTACCATATAGAAGCATTTACCTTCTCCCAATCCAGAGTTTTTCATACCCTTTTTTTTTGAAATATACCAAGCATGCCCCCCCAACATTTCTCTGATGAAAAGAGGGACGCCCCATTCGATAATGGTAATTTTATTCTTTCTACCCCACACAACTGACTGGGTTGCCCCAGCCACTCTGGGCAGCATCCAACATGTATAAAAACATAATAAAACACTCGACGTTTTAAAAAAAAACCTTCACTGTACAAGACGACTCGGGAGTCGGAGAACTCCATACCTCCCAACATTTCTCCACTGAAAATAGGGACACCCTAAGGAAAAGAGATTAACAGTAATCCTTCAAGTGGGTTGATTGGTTTGGCTATGCGTTGGTTAAGTGGTTAATTGGTGAGCTATGAGATGAAGGGGAGGGTCAGATGCCTTGTCAATCAAAGAATGCCTTGTCAACCAATCCCAGGCAGCTTTGTCAATCCCAGCAGCCTTGGCAACCAATCCGAGGCAGCTTTGTCAATCCCAGCAGCCTTGGCAACCAATCCGAGGCAGCTTTGTCAATGCCAGCAGCCTTGCAACCAATCCGAGGCAGCTTTGTCACTCCCAGCAGCAGGTATAAAACAGCATGGCCATTGGCCTGCGCTCCGCGCAATTTCTCTCTCTGTTTTCCCTCTTGTTTTGACTGTTCTTCTTCTCCCCCCCCCCCACCTATTCTCAGGTTTTGGGTTTCTTTCATTCCTTTACCACTCTTTCCTCCTTTCACTCTCTTCCGGATTGTGCAAAGTTTCCTCTTTTCTTCCATCTCCTTTTCTCTCATGCTTTTACACTGGTAAGCCCAAAAGGAGGAGGAGGATTTCTAACTGGAAAGCTGTGGGAACGCACTGAACCCATTTGGAGGAGAAGGGCAAGAAGAGCTTGCTATCCACATAGCAAGGAGGGTACTGAGAAATATTACTATGCTTGGGAGAACTTGTGTTTTTTCTGTGTTTGTGTGTGTGTTTGTGTTTGTTTGTGTGTGTGTGTTTGTGTGTGATGCACTTGGAGGGAAGAGCTGGCTGGAACTCTCAACAGAAGCAGCAGAACGCACTGCAACATTTGGTTGCAGGTCCCATTTGTGACATACCACAGATGAAGTCCCTACTTTGAAGCATTTACCATATAGAAGCATTTACCTTCTCCCAATCCAGAGTTTTTCATACCCTTTTTTTTGAAATACACCAAGCATGCCCCCCCAACATTTCTCTGATGAAAAGAGGGACGCCCCATTCGATAATGGTAATTTTCTTCTTTCTACCCCACACAACTGACTGGGTTGCCCCAGCCACTCTGGGCAGCATCCAACATGTATAAAAACATAATAAAACACTCGACGTTTTAAAAAAAACCTTCACTGTACAAGACGACTCGGGAGTCGGAGAACTCCATACCTCCCAACATTTCTCCACTGAAAATAGGGACACCCTAAGGAAAAGAGATTAACAGTAATCCTTCAAGTGGGTTGATTGGTTTGGCTATGCGTTGGTTAAGTGGTTAATTGGTGAGCTATGAGATGAAGGGGAGGGTCAGATGCCTTGTCAATCAAAGAATGCCTTGTCAACCAATCCCAGGCAGCTTTGTCAATCCCAGCAGCCTTGGCAACCAATCCGAGGCAGCTTTGTCAATCCCAGCAGCCTTGGCAACCAATCCGAGGCAGCTTTGTCAATCCCAGCAGCCTTGCAACCAATCCGAGGCAGCTTTGTCACTCCCAGCAGCAGGTATAAAACAGCATGGCCTGGGCATTGGCCTGCGCTCCGCGCAATTTCTCTCTCTGTTTTCCCTCTTGTTTTGACTGTTCTTCTTCTCCCCCCCCCCCCCAACTATTCTCAGGTTTTGGGTTTCTTTCATTCCTTTACCACTCTTTCCTCCTTTCACTCTCTTCCGGATTGTGCAAAGTTTCCTCTTTTCTTCCATCTCCTTTTCTCTCATGCTTTTACACTGGTAAGCCCAAAAGGAGGAGGAGGATTTCTAAATGGAAACCTGTGGGAACCTGTGGGGTTATGTACCACCTATATATCATTTTCATAATATTTTCTCTTAAGGCATTACATGCCGTAAATATCATCCCGGTGGTCCACAACTTTTCCCAGTCAGCAAACAAAATATTATGACCAATGTCCTGAGCCCATTTAATCATGGCTGATTTAACCGTTTCATCTTGTGTATTCCATTTCAGCAGCAAATTGTACATTTTTGACAAATTCTTAGTACTGGGTTCTAACAGTTCGGTCTCCAATTTTGGGAGACCCAATTTTGGTTTTTTCTGTGTGTGTGTGTGTGTGTGTGTGTGTGTGTGTGTTTGTGTTTGTTTGTGTGTGTGTGTGTGTGTGTGTGATTGCGCGCCGCGCAATTTCTCTCTCTGTTTTCCCTCTTGTTTTGACTGTTCTTCTTCTCCCCCCCCCCCCCACCTATTCTCAGGTTTTGGGTTTCTTTCATTCCTTTACCACTCTTTCCTCCTTTCACTCTCTTCCGGATTGTGCAAAGTTTCCTCTTTTCTTCCATCTCCTTTTCTCTCATGCTTTTACACTGGTAAGCCCAAAAGGAGGAGGAGGATTTCTAAAAGGAAACCTGTGGGAACGCACTGAACCCATTAGGAGGAGAAGGGTAAGAAGAGCTTGCTATCCACATAGCAAGGAGGGTACTGAGAAATATTACTATGCTTGGGAGAACTTGTGTTTTTTCTGTGTTTGTGTGTGTGTTTGTGTTTGTTTGTGTGTGATGCACTTGGAGGGAAGAGCTGGCTGGAACTCTCAACAGAAGCAGCAGAACGCACTGCAACATTTGGTTGCAGGTCCCATTTGTGACATACCACAGATGAAGTCCCTACTTTGAAGCATTTACCATATAGAAGCATTTACCTTCTCCCAATCCAGAGTTTTTCATACCCTTTTTTTTGAAATATACCAAGCATGCCCCCCCAACATTTCTCTGATGAAAAGAGGGACGCCCCATTCGATAATGGTAATTTTATTCTTTCTACCCCACACAACTGACTGGGTTGCCCCAGCCACTCTGGGCAGCATCCAACATGTATAAAAACATAATAAAACACTCGACGTTTTAAAAAAAACCTTCACTGTACAAGACGACTCGGGAGTCGGAGAACTCCATACCTCCCAACATTTCTCCACTGAAAATAGGGACACCCTAAGGAAAAGAGATTAACAGTAATCCTTCAAGTGGGTTGATTGGTTTGGCTATGCGTTGGTTAAGTGGTTAATTGGTGAGCTATGAGATGAAGGGGAGGGTCAGATGCCTTGTCAATCAAAGAATGCCTTGTCAACCAATCCGAGGCAGCTTTGTCAATCCCAGCAGCCTTGGCAACCAATCCGAGGCAGCTTTGTCAATCCCAGCAGCCTTGGCAACCAATCCGAGGCAGCTTTGTCAATCCCAGCAGCCTTGCAACCAATCCGAGGCAGCTTTGTCACTCCCAGCAGCAGGTATAAAACAGCATGGCCTGGCCATTGGCCTGCGCGCCGCGCAATTTCTCTCTCTGTTTTCCCTCTTGTTTTGACTGTTCTTCTTCTCCCCCCCCCCCTATTCTCAGGTTTTGGGTTTCTTTCATTCCTTTACCACTCTTTCCTCCTTTCACTCTCTTCCGGATTGTGCAAAGTTTCCTCTTTTCTTCCATCTCCTTTTCTCTCATGCTTTTACACTGGTAAGCCGAAAAGGAGGAGGAGGATTTCTAACTGGAAAGCTGTGGGAACGCACTGAACCCATTTGGAGGAGAAGGGCAAGAAGAGCTTGCTATCCACATAGCAAGGAGGGTACTGAGAAATATTACTATGCTTGGGAGAACTTGTGTTTTTTCTGTGTTTGTGTGTGTGTTTGTGTTTGTTTGTGTGTGTGTGTTTGTGTGTGATGCACTTGGAGGGAAGAGCTGGCTGGAACTCTCAACAGAAGCAGCAGAACGCACTGCAACATTTGGTTGCAGGTCCCATTTGTGACATACCACAGATGAAGTCCCTACTTTGAAGCATTTACCATATAGAAGCATTTACCTTCTCCCAATCCAGAGTTTTTCATACCCTTTTTTTTGAAATATACCAAGCATGCCCCCCCAACATTTCTCTGATGAAAAGAGGGACGCCCCATTCGATAATGGTAATTTTATTCTTTCTACCCCACACAACTGACTGGGTTGCCCCAGCCACTCTGGGCAGCATCCAACATGTATAAAAACATAATAAAACACTCGACGTTTTAAAAAAAACCTTCACTGTACAAGACGACTCGGGAGTCGGAGAACTCCATACCTCCCAACATTTCTCCACTGAAAATAGGGACACCCTAAGGAAAAGAGATTAACAGTAATCCTTCAAGTGGGTTGATTGGTTTGGCTATGCGTTGGTTAAGTGGTTAATTGGTGAGCTATGAGATGAAGGGGAGGGTCAGATGCCTTGTCAATCAAAGAATGCCTTGTCAACCAATCCCAGGCAGCTTTGTCAATCCCAGCAGCCTTGGCAACCAATCCGAGGCAGCTTTGTCAATCCCAGCAGCCTTGGCAACCAATCCGAGGCAGCTTTGTCAATCCCAGCAGCCTTGCAACCAATCCGAGGCAGCTTTGTCACTCCCAGCAGCAGGTATAAAACAGCATGGCCTGGCCTGCGCGGGCCATTGGCCTGCGCGCCGCGCAATTTCTCTCTCTGTTTTCCCTCTTGTTTTGACTGTTCTTCTTCTCCCCCCCCCTCCACCTATTCTCAGGTTTTGGGTTTCTTTCATTCCTTTACCACTCTTTCCTCCTTTCACTCTCTTCCGGATTGTGCAAAGTTTCCTCTTTTCTTCCATCTCCTTTTCTCTCATGCTTTTACACTGGTAAGCCCAAAAGGAGGAGGAGGATTTCTAACTGGAAAGCTGTGGGAACGCACTGAACCCATTTGGAGGAGAAGGGCAAGAAGAGCTTGCTATCCACATAGCAAGGAGGGTACTGAGAAATATTACTATGCTTGGGAGAACTTGTGTTTTTTCTGTGTTTGTGTGTGTGTTTGTGTTTGTTTGTGTGTGTGTGTTTGTGTGTGATGCACTTGGAGGGAAGAGCTGGCTGGAACTCTCAAGAGAAGCAGCAGAACGCACTGCAACATTTGGTTGCAGGTCCCATTTGTGACATACCACAGATGAAGTCCCTACTTTGAAGCATTTACCATATAGAAGCATTTACCTTCTCCCAATCCAGAGTTTTTCATACCCTTTTTTTTTGAAATATACCAAGCATGCCCCCCCAACATTTCTCTGATGAAAAGAGGGACGCCCCATTCGATAATGGTAATTTTATTCTTTCTACCACACAAAACTGACTGGGTTGCCCCAGCCACTCTGGGCAGCATCCAACATGTATAAAAACATAATAAAACACTCGACGTTTTAAAAAAAACCTTCACTGTACAAGACGACTCGGGTGTCGGAGAACTCCATACCTCCCAACATTTCTCCACTGAAAATAGGGACACCCTAAGGAAAAGAGATTAACAGTAATCCTTCAAGTGGGTTGATTGGTTTGGCTATGCGTTGGTTAAGTGGTTAATTGGTGAGCTATGAGATGAAGGGGAGGGTCAGATGCCTTGTCAATCAAAGAATGCCTTGTCAACCAATCCCAGGCAGCTTTGTCAATCCCAGCAGCCTTGGCAACCAATCCGAGGCAGCTTTGTCAATCCCAGCAGCCTTGGCAACCAATCCGAGGCAGCTTTGTCAATCCCAGCAGCCTTGCAACCAATCCCAGGCAGCTTTGTCACTCCCAGGAGCAGGTATAAAACAGCATGGCCTGGCCTGCGCTCAGGCCATTGGCCTGCGCTCAGGCCATTGGCCTGCGCTCAGGCCATTGGCCTGCGCTCAGGCCATTGGCCTGCGCTCAGGCCATTGGCCTGCGCTCAGGCCATTGGCCTGCGCTCAGGCCATTGGCCTGCGCTCAGGCCATTGGCCTGCGCGCCGCGCAATTTCTCTCTCTGTTTTCCCTCTTGTTTTGACTGTTCTTCTTCTCCCCCCCCCCCCCACCTATTCTCAGGTTTTGGGTTTCTTTCATTCCTTTACCACTCTTTCCTCCTTTCACTCTCTTCCGGATTGTGCAAAGTTTCCTCTTTTCTTCCATCTCCTTTTCTCTCATGCTTTTACACTGGTAAGCCCAAAAGGAGGAGGAGGATTTCTAAAAGGAAACCTGTGGGAACGCACTGAACCCATTAGGAGGAGAAGGGTAAGAAGAGCTTGCTATCCACATAGCAAGGAGGGTACTGAGAAATATTACTATGCTTGGGAGAACTTGTGTTTTTTCTGTGTTTGTGTGTGTGTTTGTGTTTGTTTGTGTGTGATGCACTTGGAGGGAAGAGCTGGCTGGAACTCTCAACAGAAGCAGCAGAACGCACTGCAACATTTGGTTGCAGGTCCCATTTGTGACATACCACAGATGAAGTCCCTACTTTGAAGCATTTACCATATAGAAGCATTTACCTTCTCCCAATCCAGAGTTTTTCATACCCTTTTTTTTGAAATATACCAAGCATGCCCCCCCAACATTTCTCTGATGAAAAGAGGGACGCCCCATTCGATAATGGTAATTTTATTCTTTCTACCCCACACAACTGACTGGGTTGCCCCAGCCACTCTGGGCAGCATCCAACATGTATAAAAACATAATAAAACACTCGACGTTTTAAAAAAAACCTTCACTGTACAAGACGACTCGGGAGTCGGAGAACTCCATACCTCCCAACATTTCTCCACTGAAAATAGGGACACCCTAAGGAAAAGAGATTAACAGTAATCCTTCAAGTGGGTTGATTGGTTTGGCTATGCGTTGGTTAAGTGGTTAATTGGTGAGCTATGAGATGAAGGGGAGGGTCAGATGCCTTGTCAATCAAAGAATGCCTTGTCAACCAATCCCAGGCAGCTTTGTCAATCCCAGCAGCCTTGGCAACCAATCCGAGGCAGCTTTGTCAATCCCAGCAGCCTTGGCAACCAATCCGAGGCAGCTTTGTCAATCCCAGCAGCCTTGGCAACCAATCCGAGGCAGCTTTGTCAATCCCAGCAGCCTTGGCAACCAATCCGAGGCAGCTTTGTCAATCCCAGCAGCCTTGCAACCAATCCGAGGCAGCTTTGTCACTCCCAGCAGCAGGTATAAAACAGCATGGCCTGGCCTGCGCTCAGGCCATTCGCCTGCGCGCTGCGCAATTTCTCTCTCTGTTTTCCCTCTTGTTTTGACTGTTCTTCTTCTCCCCCCCCCCCTATTCTCAGGTTTTGGCTTTCTTTCATTCCTTTACCACTCTTTCCTCCTTTCACTCTCTTCCGGATTGTGCAAAGTTTCCTCTTTTCTTCCATCTCCTTTTCTCTCATGCTTTTACACTGGTAAGCCCAAAAGGAGGAGGAGGATTTCTAAATGGAAAGCTGTGGGAACGCACTGAACCCATTTGGAGGAGAAGGGTAAGAAGAGCTTGCTATCCACATAGCAAGGAGGGTACTGAGAAATATTACTATGCTTGGGAGAACTTGTGTTTTTTCTGTGTTTGTGTGTGTGTTTGTGTTTGTTTGTGTGTGTGTGTTTGTGTGTGATGCACTTGGAGGGAAGAGCTGGCTGGAACTCTCAACAGAAGCAGCAGAACGCACTGCAACATTTGGTTGCAGGTCCCATTTGTGACATACCACAGATGAAGTCCCTACTTTGAAGCATTTACCATATAGAAGCATTTACCTTCTCCCAATCCAGAGTTTTTCATACCCTTTTTTTTGAAATACACCAAGCATGCCCCCCCAACATTTCTCTGATGAAAAGAGGGACGCCCCATTCGATAATGGTAATTTTCTTCTTTCTACCCCACACAACTGACTGGGTTGCCCCAGCCACTCTGGGCAGCATCCAACATGTATAAAAACATAATAAAACACTCGACGTTTTAAAAAAAACCTTCACTGTACAAGACGACTCGGGAGTCGGAGAACTCCATACCTCCCAACATTTCTCCACTGAAAATAGGGACACCCTAAGGAAAAGAGATTAACAGTAATCCTTCAAGTGGGTTGATTGGTTTGGCTATGCGTTGGTTAAGTGGTTAATTGGTGAGCTATGAGATGAAGGGGAGGGTCAGATGCCTTGTCAATCAAAGAATGCCTTGTCAACCAATCCCAGGCAGCTTTGTCAATCCCAGCAGCCTTGGCAACCAATCCGAGGCAGCTTTGTCAATCCCAGCAGCCTTGGCAACCAATCCGAGGCAGCTTTGTCAATCCCAGCAGCCTTGCAACCAATCCGAGGCAGCTTTGTCACTCCCAGCAGCAGGTATAAAACAGCATGGCCTGGGCATTGGCCTGCGCTCCGCGCAATTTCTCTCTCTGTTTTCCCTCTTGTTTTGACTGTTCTTCTTCTCCCCCCCCCCCCCAACTATTCTCAGGTTTTGGGTTTCTTTCATTCCTTTACCACTCTTTCCTCCTTTCACTCTCTTCCGGATTGTGCAAAGTTTCCTCTTTTCTTCCATCTCCTTTTCTCTCATGCTTTTACACTGGTAAGCCCAAAAGGAGGAGGAGGATTTCTAAATGGAAACCTGTGGGAACGCACTGAACCCATTTGGAGGAGAAGGGCAAGAAGAGCTTGCTATCCACATAGCAAGGAGGGTACTGAGAAATATTACTATGCTTGGGAGAACTTGTGTTTTTTCTGTGTTTGTGTGTGTGTTTGTGTTTGTTTGTGTGTGTGTGTTTGTGTGTGATGCACTTGGAGGGAAGAGCTGGCTGGAACTCTCAACAGAAGCAGCAGAACGCACTGCAACATTTGGTTGCAGGTCCCATTTGTGACATACCACAGATGAAGTCCCTACTTTGAAGCATTTACCATATAGAAGCATTTACCTTCTCCCAATCCAGAGTTTTTCATACCCTTTTTTTTGAAATACACCAAGCATGCCCCCCCAACATTTCTCTGATGAAAAGAGGGACGCCCCATTCGATAATGGTAATTTTATTCTTTCTACCCCACACAACTGACTGGGTTGCCCCAGCCACTCTGGGCAGCATCCAACATGTATAAAAACATAATAAAACACTCGACGTTTTAAAAAAAACCTTCACTGTACAAGACGACTCGGGAGTCGGAGAACTCCATACCTCCCAACATTTCTCCACTGAAAATAAGGACACCCTGTCTACGGCCATACTACCCTGAACACGCCCGATCTCGTCTGATCTCGGAAGCTAAGCAGGGTCAGGCCTGGTTAGTACTTGGATGGAAAATAAGGACACCCTAAGGAAAAGAGATTAACAGTAATCCTTCAAGTGGGTTGATTGGTTTGGCTATGCGTTGGTTAAGTGGTTAATTGGTGAGCTATGAGATGAAGGGGAGGGTCAGATGCCTTGTCAATCAAAGAATGCCTTGTCAACCAATCCCAGGCAGCTTTGTCAATCCCAGCAGCCTTGGCAACCAATCCGAGGCAGCTTTGTCAATCCCAGCAGCCTTGGCAACCAATCCGAGGCAGCTTTGTCAATCCCAGCAGCCTTGCAACCAATCCGAGGCAGCTTTGTCACTCCCAGGAGCAGGTATAAAACAGGATGGCCTGGCCTGCGCTCAGGCCATCGGCCTGCGCGCCGCGCAATTTCTCTCTCTGTTTTCCCTCTTGTTTTGACTGTTCTTCTTCTCCCCCCCCCCCCCTATTCTCAGGTTTTGGGTTTCTTTCATTCCTTTACCACTCTTTCCTCCTTTCACTCTCTTCCGGATTGTGCAAAGTTTCCTCTTTTCTTCCATCTCCTTTTCTCTCATGCTTTTACACTGGTAAGCCCAAAAGGAGGAGGAGGATTTCTAAATGGAAAGCTGTGGGAACGCACTGAACCCATTTGGAGGAGAAGGGCAAGAAGAGCTTGCTATCCACATAGCAAGGAGGGTACTGAGAAATATTACTATGCTTGGGAGAACTTGTGTTTTTTCTGTGTTTGTGTGTGTGTTTGTGTTTGTTTGTGTGTGTGTGTTTGTGTGTGATGCACTTGGAGGGAAGAGCTGGCTGGAACTCTCAACAGAAGCAGCAGAACGCACTGCAACATTTGGTTGCAGGTCCCATTTGTGACATACCACAGATGAAGTCCCTGCTTTGAAGCATTTACCATATAGAAGCATTTACCTTCTCCCAATCCAGAGTTTTTCATACCCTTTTTTTTTTAAATATACCAAGCATGCCCCCCCAACATTTCTCTGATGAAAAGAGGGACGCCCCATTCGATAATGGTAATTTTATTCTTTCTACCCCACACAACTGACTGGGTTGCCCCAGCCACTCTGGGCAGCATCCAACATGTATAAAAACATAATAAAACACTCGACGTTTTAAAAAAAACCTTCACTGTACAAGACGACTCGGGAGTCGGAGAACTCCATACCTCCCAACATTTCTCCACTGAAAATAGGGACACCCTAAGGAAAAGAGATTAACAGTAATCCTTCAAGTGGGTTGATTGGTTTGGCTATGCGTTGGTTAAGTGGTTAATTGGTGAGCTATGAGATGAAGGGGAGGGTCAGATGCCTTGTCAATCAAAGAATGCCTTGTCAACCAATCCGAGGCAGCTTTGTCAATCCCAGCAGCCTTGGCAACCAATCCGAGGCAGCTTTGTCAATCCCAGCAGCCTTGGCAACCAATCCGAGGCAGCTTTGTCAATCCCAGCAGCCTTGCAACCAATCCGAGGCAGCTTTGTCACTCCCAGCAGCAGGTATAAAACAGCATGGCCTGGCCATTGGCCTGCGCGCCGCGCAATTTCTCTCTCTGTTTTCCCTCTTGTTTTGACTGTTCTTCTTCTCCCCCCCCCCCTATTCTCAGGTTTTGGGTTTCTTTCATTCCTTTACCACTCTTTCCTCCTTTCACTCTCTTCCGGATTGTGCAAAGTTTCCTCTTTTCTTCCATCTCCTTTTCTCTCATGCTTTTACACTGGTAAGCCGAAAAGGAGGAGGAGGATTTCTAACTGGAAAGCTGTGGGAACGCACTGAACCCATTTGGAGGAGAAGGGCAAGAAGAGCTTGCTATCCACATAGCAAGGAGGGTACTGAGAAATATTACTATGCTTGGGAGAACTTGTGTTTTTTCTGTGTTTGTGTGTGTGTTTGTGTTTGTTTGTGTGTGTGTGTTTGTGTGTGATGCACTTGGAGGGAAGAGCTGGCTGGAACTCTCAACAGAAGCAGCAGAACGCACTGCAACATTTGGTTGCAGGTCCCATTTGTGACATACCACAGATGAAGTCCCTACTTTGAAGCATTTACCATATAGAAGCATTTACCTTCTCCCAATCCAGAGTTTTTCATACCCTTTTTTTTGAAATATACCAAGCATGCCCCCCCAACATTTCTCTGATGAAAAGAGGGACGCCCCATTCGATAATGGTAATTTTATTCTTTCTACCCCACACAACTGACTGGGTTGCCCCAGCCACTCTGGGCAGCATCCAACATGTATAAAAACATAATAAAACACTCGACGTTTTAAAAAAAACCTTCACTGTACAAGACGACTCGGGAGTCGGAGAACTCCATACCTCCCAACATTTCTCCACTGAAAATAGGGACACCCTAAGGAAAAGAGATTAACAGTAATCCTTCAAGTGGGTTGATTGGTTTGGCTATGCGTTGGTTAAGTGGTTAATTGGTGAGCTATGAGATGAAGGGGAGGGTCAGATGCCTTGTCAATCAAAGAATGCCTTGTCAACCAATCCCAGGCAGCTTTGTCAATCCCAGCAGCCTTGGCAACCAATCCGAGGCAGCTTTGTCAATCCCAGCAGCCTTGGCAACCAATCCGAGGCAGCTTTGTCAATCCCAGCAGCCTTGCAACCAATCCGAGGCAGCTTTGTCACTCCCAGCAGCAGGTATAAAACAGCATGGCCTGGCCTGCGCTCAGGCCATTGGCCTGCGCTCAGGCCATTGGCCTGCGCTCAGGCCATTGGCCTGCGCTCAGGCCATTGGCCTGCGCTCAGGCCATTGGCCTGCGCTCAGGCCATTGGCCTGCGCTCAGGCCATTGGCCTGCGCTCAGGCCATTGGCCTGCGCTCAGGCCATTGGCCTGCGCTCAGGCCATTGGCCTGCGCTCAGGCCATTGGCCTGCGCTCAGGCCATTGGCCTGCGCGCCGCACAATTTCTCTCTCTGTTTTCCCTCTTGTTTTGACTGTTCTTCTTCTCCCCCCCCCCCACCTATTCTCAGGTTTTGGGTTTCTTTCATTCCTTTACCACTCTTTCCTCCTTTCACTCTCTTCCGGATTGTGCAAAGTTTCCTCTTTTCTTCCATCTCCTTTTCTCTCATGCTTTTACACTGGTAAGCCCAAAAGGAGGAGGAGGATTTCTAAAAGGAAACCTGTGGGAACGCACTGAACCCATTAGGAGGAGAAGGGTAAGAAGAGCTTGCTATCCACATAGCAAGGAGGGTACTGAGAAATATTACTATGCTTGGGAGAACTTGTGTTTTTTCTGTGTTTGTGTGTGTGTTTGTGTTTGTTTGTGTGTGTGTGTTTGTGTGTGATGCACTTGGAGGGAAGAGCTGGCTGGAACTCTCAACAGAAGCAGCAGAACGCACTGCAACATTTGGTTGCAGGTCCCATTTGTGACATACCACAGATGAAGTCCCTACTTTGAAGCATTTACCATATAGAAGCATTTACCTTCTCCCAATCCAGAGTTTTTCATACCCTTTTTTTTGAAATATACCAAGCATGCCCCCCCAACATTTCTCTGATGAAAAGAGGGACGCCCCATTCGATAATGGTAATTTTCTTCTTTCTACCCCACACAACTGACTGGGTTGCCCCAGCCACTCTGGGCAGCATCCAACATGTATAAAAACATAATAAAACACTCGACGTTTTAAAAAAAACCTTCACTGTACAAGACGACTCGGGTGTCGGAGAACTCCATACCTCCCAACATTTCTCCACTGAAAATAGGGACACCCTAAGGAAAAGAGATTAACAGTAATCCTTCAAGTGGGTTGATTGGTTTGGCTATGCGTTGGTTAAGTGGTTAATTGGTGAGCTATGAGATGAAGGGGAGGGTCACATGCCTTGTCAATCAAAGAATGCCTTGTCAACCAATCCCAGGCAGCTTTGTCAATCCCAGCAGCCTTGGCAACCAATCCGAGGCAGCTTTGTCAATCCCAGCAGCCTTGGCAACCAATCCGAGGCAGCTTTGTCAATCCCAGCAGCCTTGCAACCAATCCCAGGCAGCTTTGTCACTCCCAGGAGCAGGTATAAAACAGCATGGCCTGGCCTGCGCTCAGGCCATTGGCCTGCGCTCAGGCCATTGGCCTGCGCTCAGGCCATTGGCCTGCGCTCAGGCCATTGGCCTGCGCTCAGGCCATTGGCCTGCGCTCAGGCCATTGGCCTGCGCTCAGGCCATTGGCCTGCGCTCAGGCCATTGGCCTGCGCTCAGGCCATTGGCCTGCGCTCAGGCCATTGGCCTGCGCTCAGGCCATTGGCCTGCGCTCAGGCCATTGGCCTGCGCTCAGGCCATTGGCCTGCGCTCAGGCCATTGGCCTGCGCGCCGCGCAATTTCTCTCTCTGTTTTCCCTCTTGTTTTGACTGTTCTTCTTCTCCCCCCCCCCCCACCTATTCTCAGGTTTTGGGTTTCTTTCATTCCTTTACCACTCTTTCCTCCTTTCACTCTCTTCCGGATTGTGCAAAGTTTCCTCTTTTCTTCCATCTCCTTTTCTCTCATGCTTTTACACTGGTAAGCCCAAAAGGAGGAGGAGGATTTCTAAAAGGAAACCTGTGGGAACGCACTGAACCCATTAGGAGGAGAAGGGTAAGAAGAGCTTGCTATCCACATAGCAAGGAGGGTACTGAGAAATATTACTATGCTTGGGAGAACTTGTGTTTTTTCTGTGTTTGTGTGTGTGTTTGTGTTTGTTTGTGTGTGATGCACTTGGAGGGAAGAGCTGGCTGGAACTCTCAACAGAAGCAGCAGAACGCACTGCAACATTTGGTTGCAGGTCTCATTTGTGACATACCACAGATGAAGTCCCTACTTTGAAGCATTTACCATATAGAAGCATTTACCTTCTCCCAATCCAGAGTTTTTCATACCCTTTTTTTTGAAATATACCAAGCATGCCCCCCCAACATTTCTCTGATGAAAAGAGGGACGCCCCATTCGATAATGGTAATTTTATTCTTTCTACCCCACACAACTGACTGGGTTGCCCCAGCCACTCTGGGCAGCATCCAACATGTATAAAAACATAATAAAACACTCGACGTTTTAAAAAAAACCTTCACTGTACAAGACGACTCGGGAGTCGGAGAACTCCATACCTCCCAACATTTCTCCACTGAAAATAGGGACACCCTAAGGAAAAGAGATTAACAGTAATCCTTCAAGTGGGTTGATTGGTTTGGCTATGCGTTGGTTAAGTGGTTAATTGGTGAGCTATGAGATGAAGGGGAGGGTCAGATGCCTTGTCAATCAAAGAATGTCTTGTCAACCAATTCCAGGCAGCTTTGTCAATCCCAGCAGCCTTGGCAACCAATCCGAGGCAGCTTTGTCAATCCCAGCAGCCTTGGCAACCAATCCGAGGCAGCTTTGTCAATCCCAGCAGCCTTGGCAACCAATCCGAGGCAGCTTTGTCAATCCCAGCAGCCTTGGCAACCAATCCGAGGCAGCTTTGTCAATCCCAGCAGCCTTGCAACCAATCCGAGGCAGCTTTGTCACTCCCAGCAGCAGGTATAAAACAGCATGGCCTGGCCTGCGCTCAGGCCATTCGCCTGCGCGCTGCGCAATTTCTCTCTCTGTTTTCCCTCTTGTTTTGACTGTTCTTCTTCTCCCCCCCCCCTATTCTCAGGTTTTGGCTTTCTTTCATTCCTTTACCACTCTTTCCTCCTTTCACTCTCTTCCGGATTGTGCAAAGTTTCCTCTTTTCTTCCATCTCCTTTTCTCTCATGCTTTTACACTGGTAAGCCCAAAAGGAGGAGGAGGATTTCTAAATGGAAAGCTGTGGGAACGCACTGAACCCATTTGGAGGAGAAGGGTAAGAAGAGCTTGCTATCCACATAGCAAGGAGGGTACTGAGAAATATTACTATGCTTGGGAGAACTTGTGTTTTTTCTGTGTTTGTGTGTGTGTTTGTGTTTGTTTCTGTGTGTGTGTGTTTGTGTGCGATGCACTTGGAGGGAAGAGCTGGCTGGAACTCTCAACAGAAGCAGCAGAACGCACTGCAACATTTGGTTGCAGGTCCCATTTGTGACATACCACAGATGAAGTCCCTACTTTGAAGCATTTACCATATAGAAGCATTTACCTTCTCCCAATCCAGAGTTTTTCATACCCTTTTTTTTGAAATACACCAAGCATGCCCCCCCAACATTTCTCTGATGAAAAGAGGGACGCCCCATTCGATAATGGTAATTTTCTTCTTTCTACCCCACACAACTGACTGGGTTGCCCCAGCCACTCTGGGCAGCATCCAACATGTATAAAAACATAATAAAACACTCGACGTTTTAAAAAAAACCTTCACTGTACAAGACGACTCGGGAGTCGGAGAACTCCATACCTCCCAACATTTCTCCACTGAAAATAGGGACACCCTAAGGAAAAGAGATTAACAGTAATCCTTCAAGTGGGTTGATTGGTTTGGCTATGCGTTGGTTAAGTGGTTAATTGGTGAGCTATGAGATGAAGGGGAGGGTCAGATGCCTTGTCAATCAAAGAATGTCTTGTCAACCAATTCCAGGCAGCTTTGTCAATCCCAGCAGCCTTGGCAACCAATCCGAGGCAGCTTTGTCAATCCCAGCAGCCTTGGCAACCAATCCGAGGCAGCTTTGTCAATCCCAGCAGCCTTGGCAACCAATCCGAGGCAGCTTTGTCAATCCCAGCAGCCTTGGCAACCAATCCGAGGCAGCTTTGTCAATCCCAGCAGCCTTGCAACCAATCCGAGGCAGCTTTGTCACTCCCAGCAGCAGGTATAAAACAGCATGGCCTGGCCTGCGCTCAGGCCATTCGCCTGCGCGCTGCGCAATTTCTCTCTCTGTTTTCCCTCTTGTTTTGACTGTTCTTCTTCTCCCCCCCCCCCTATTCTCAGGTTTTGGCTTTCTTTCATTCCTTTACCACTCTTTCCTCCTTTCACTCTCTTCCGGATTGTGCAAAGTTTCCTCTTTTCTTCCATCTCCTTTTCTCTCATGCTTTTACACTGGTAAGCCCAAAAGGAGGAGGAGGATTTCTAAATGGAAAGCTGTGGGAACGCACTGAACCCATTTGGAGGAGAAGGGTAAGAAGAGCTTGCTATCCACATAGCAAGGAGGGTACTGAGAAATATTACTATGCTTGGGAGAACTTGTGTTTTTTCTGTGTTTGTGTGTGTGTTTGTGTTTGTTTCTGTGTGTGTGTTTGTGTGCGATGCACTTGGAGGGAAGAGCTGGCTGGAACTCTCAACAGAAGCAGCAGAACGCACTGCAACATTTGGTTGCAGGTCCCATTTGTGACATACCACAGATGAACTCCCTACTTTGAAGCATTTACCATATAGAAGCATTTACCTTCTCCCAATCCAGAGTTTTTCATACCCTTTTTTTTGAAATACACCAAGCATGCCCCCCCAACATTTCTCTGATGAAAAGAGGGACGCCCCATTCGATAATGGTAATTTTCTTCTTTCTACCCCACACAACTGACTGGGTTGCCCCAGCCACTCTGGGCAGCATCCAACATGTATAAAAACATAATAAAACACTCGACGTTTTAAAAAAAACCTTCACTGTACAAGACGACTCGGGAGTCGGAGAACTCCATACCTCCCAACATTTCTCCACTGAAAATAGGGACACCCTAAGGAAAAGAGATTAACAGTAATCCTTCAAGTGGGTTGATTGGTTTGGCTATGCGTTGGTTAAGTGGTTAATTGGTGAGCTATGAGATGAAGGGGAGGGTCAGATGCCTTGTCAATCAAAGAATGCCTTGTCAACCAATCCCAGGCAGCTTTGTCAATCCCAGCAGCCTTGGCAACCAATCCGAGGCAGCTTTGTCAATCCCAGCAGCCTTGGCAACCAATCCGAGGCAGCTTTGTCAATCCCAGCAGCCTTGCAACCAATCCGAGGCAGCTTTGTCACTCCCAGCAGCAGGTATAAAACAGCATGGCCTGGGCATTGGCCTGCGCTCCGCGCAATTTCTCTCTCTGTTTTCCCTCTTGTTTTGACTGTTCTTCTTCTCCCCCCCCCCAACTATTCTCAGGTTTTGGGTTTCTTTCATTCCTTTACCACTCTTTCCTCCTTTCACTCTCTTCCGGATTGTGCAAAGTTTCCTCTTTTCTTCCATCTCCTTTTCTCTCATGCTTTTACACTGGTAAGCCCAAAAGGAGGAGGAGGATTTCTAAATGGAAACCTGTGGGAACGCACTGAACCCATTTGGAGGAGAAGGGCAAGAAGAGCTTGCTATCCACATAGCAAGGAGGGTACTGAGAAATATTACTATGCTTGGGAGAACTTGTGTTTTTTCTGTGTTTGTGTGTGTGTTTGTGTTTGTTTGTGTGTGTGTGTTTGTGTGTGATGCACTTGGAGGGAAGAGCTGGCTGGAACTCTCAACAGAAGCAGCAGAACGCACTGCAACATTTGGTTGCAGGTCCCATTTGTGACATACCACAGATGAAGTCCCTACTTTGAAGCATTTACCATATAGAAGCATTTACCTTCTCCCAATCCAGAGTTTTTCATACCCTTTTTTTTGAAATACACCAAGCATGCCCCCCCAACATTTCTCTGATGAAAAGAGGGACGCCCCATTCGATAATGGTAATTTTATTCTTTCTACCCCACACAACTGACTGGGTTGCCCCAGCCACTCTGGGCAGCATCCAACATGTATAAAAACATAATAAAACACTCGACGTTTTAAAAAAAACCTTCACTGTACAAGACGACTCGGGAGTCGGAGAACTCCATACCTCCCAACATTTCTCCACTGAAAATAAGGACACCCTGTCTACGGCCATACTACCCTGAACACGCCCGATCTCGTCTGATCTCGGAAGCTAAGCAGGGTCAGGCCTGGTTAGTACTTGGATGGAAAATAAGGACACCCTAAGGAAAAGAGATTAACAGTAATCCTTCAAGTGGGTTGATTGGTTTGGCTATGCGTTGGTTAAGTGGTTAATTGGTGAGCTATGAGATGAAGGGGAGGGTCAGATGCCTTGTCAATCAAAGAATGCCTTGTCAACCAATCCCAGGCAGCTTTGTCAATCCCAGCAGCCTTGGCAACCAATCCGAGGCAGCTTTGTCAATCCCAGCAGCCTTGGCAACCAATCCGAGGCAGCTTTGTCAATCCCAGCAGCCTTGCAACCAATCCGAGGCAGCTTTGTCACTCCCAGGAGCAGGTATAAAACAGCATGGCCTGGCCTGCGCTCAGGCCATCGGCCTGCGCGCCGCGCAATTTCTCTCTCTGTTTTCCCTCTTGTTTTGACTGTTCTTCTTCTCCCCCCCCCCCCCTATTCTCAGGTTTTGGGTTTCTTTCATTCCTTTACCACTCTTTCCTCCTTTCACTCTCTTCCGGATTGTGCAAAGTTTCCTCTTTTCTTCCATCTCCTTTTCTCTCATGCTTTTACACTGGTAAGCCCAAAAGGAGGAGGAGGATTTCTAAATGGAAAGCTGTGGGAACGCACTGAACCCATTTGGAGGAGAAGGGCAAGAAGAGCTTGCTATCCACATAGCAAGGAGGGTACTGAGAAATATTACTATGCTTGGGAGAACTTGTGTTTTTTCTGTGTTTGTGTGTGTGTTTGTGTTTGTTTGTGTGTGTGTGTTTGTGTGTGATGCACTTGGAGGGAAGAGCTGGCTGGAACTCTCAACAGAAGCAGCAGAACGCACTGCAACATTTGGTTGCAGGTCCCATTTGTGACATACCACAGATGAAGTCCCTGCTTTGAAGCATTTACCATATAGAAGCATTTACCTTCTCCCAATCCAGAGTTTTTCATACCCTTTTTTTTTTAAATATACCAAGCATGCCCCCCCAACATTTCTCTGATGAAAAGAGGGACGCCCCATTCGATAATGGTAATTTTATTCTTTCTACCCCACACAACTGACTGGGTTGCCCCAGCCACTCTGGGCAGCATCCAACATGTATAAAAACATAATAAAACACTCGACGTTTTAAAAAAAACCTTCACTGTACAAGACGACTCGGGAGTCGGAGAACTCCATACCTCCCAACATTTCTCCACTGAAAATAGGGACACCCTAAGGAAAAGAGATTAACAGTAATCCTTCAAGTGGGTTGATTGGTTTGGCTATGCGTTGGTTAAGTGGTTAATTGGTGAGCTATGAGATGAAGGGGAGGGTCAGATGCCTTGTCAATCAAAGAATGCCTTGTCAACCAATCCGAGGCAGCTTTGTCAATCCCAGCAGCCTTGGCAACCAATCCGAGGCAGCTTTGTCAATCCCAGCAGCCTTGGCAACCAATCCGAGGCAGCTTTGTCAATCCCAGCAGCCTTGCAACCAATCCCAGGCAGCTTTGTCACTCCCAGGAGCAGGTATAAAACAGCATGGCCTGGCCTGCGCTCAGGCCATTGGCCTGCGCGCCGCGCAATTTCTCTCTCTGTTTTCCCTCTTGTTTTGACTGTTCTTCTTCTCCCCCCCCCCCCCTATTCTCAGGTTTTGGGTTTCTTTCATTCCTTTACCACTCTTTCCTCCTTTCACTCTCTTCCGGATTGTGCAAAGTTTCCTCTTTTCTTCCATCTCCTTTTCTCTCATGCTTTTACACTGGTAAGCCCAAAAGGAGGAGGAGGATTTCTAACTGGAAAGCTGTGGGAACGCACTGAACCCATTTGGAGGAGAAGGGCAAGAAGAGCTTGCTATCCACATAGCAAGGAGGGTACTGAGAAATATTACTATGCTTGGGAGAACTTGTGTTTTTTCTGTGTTTGTGTGTGTGTTTGTGTTTGTTTGTGTGTGTGTGTTTGTGTGTGATGCACTTGGAGGGAAGAGCTGGCTGGAACTCTCAACAGAAGCAGCAGAACGCACTGCAACATTTGGTTGCAGGTCCCATTTGTGACATACCACAGATGAAGTCCCTACTTTGAAGCATTTACCATATAGAAGCATTTACCTTCTCCCAATCCAGAGTTTTTCATACCCTTTTTTTTGAAATATACCAAGCATGCCCCCCCAACATTTCTCTGATGAAAAGAGGGACGCCCCATTCGATAATGGTAATTTTATTCTTTCTACCCCACACAACTGACTGGGTTGCCCCAGCCACTCTGGGCAGCATCCAACATGTATAAAAACATAATAAAACACTCGACGTTTTAAAAAAAACCTTCACTGTACAAGACGACTCGGGAGTCGGAGAACTCCATACCTCCCAACATTTCTCCACTGAAAATAGGGACACCCTAAGGAAAAGAGATTAACAGTAATCCTTCAAGTGGGTTGATTGGTTTGGCTATGCGTTGGTTAAGTGGTTAATTGGTGAGCTATGAGATGAAGGGGAGGGTCAGATGCCAGGTCAATCAAAGAATGCCTTGTCAAACAATCCCAGGCAGCTTTGTCAATCCCAGCAGCCTTGGCAACCAATCCGAGGCAGCTTTGTCAATCCCAGCAGCCTTGGCAACCAATCCGAGGCAGCTTTGTCAATCCCAGCAGCCTTGCAACCAATCCGAGGCAGCTTTGTCACTCCCAGCAGCAGGTATAAAACAGCATGGCCTGGCCTGCGCGGGCCATTGGCCTGCGCGCCGCGCAATTTCTCTCTCTGTTTTCCCTCTTGTTTTGACTGTTCTTCTTCTCCCCCCCCCTCCACCTATTCTCAGGTTTTGGGTTTCTTTCATTCCTTTACCACTCTTTCCTCCTTTCACTCTCTTCCGGATTGTGCAAAGTTTCCTCTTTTCTTCCATCTCCTTTTCTCTCATGCTTTTACACTGGTAAGCCCAAAAGGAGGAGGAGGATTTCTAAATGGAAAGCTGTGGGAACGCACTGAACCCATTTGGAGGAGAAGGGCAAGAAGAGCTTGCTATCCACATAGCAAGGAGGGTACTGAGAAATATTACTATGCTTGGGAGAACTTGTGTTTTTTCTGTGTTTGTGTGTGTGTTTGTGTTTGTTTGTGTGTGTGTGTTTGTGTGTGATGCACTTGGAGGGAAGAGCTGGCTGGAACTCTCAAGAGAAGCAGCAGAACGCACTGCAACATTTGGTTGCAGGTCCCATTTGTGACATACCACAGATGAAGTCCCTACTTTGAAGCATTTACCATATAGAAGCATTTACCTTCTCCCAATCCAGAGTTTTTCATACCCTTTTTTTTTGAAATATACCAAGCATGCCCCCCCAACATTTCTCTGATGAAAAGAGGGACGCCCCATTCGATAATGGTAATTTTATTCTTTCTACCACACAAAACTGACTGGGTTGCCCCAGCCACTCTGGGCAGCATCCAACATGTATAAAAACATAATAAAACACTCGACGTTTTAAAAAAAACCTTCACTGTACAAGACGACTCGGGTGTCGGAGAACTCCATACCTCCCAACATTTCTCCACTGAAAATAGGGACACTCTAAGGAAAAGAGATTAACAGTAATCCTTCAAGTGGGTTGATTGGTTTGGCTATGCGTTGGTTAAGTGGTTAATTGGTGAGCTATGAGATGAAGGGGAGGGTCAGATGCCTTGTCAATCAAAGAATGCCTTGTCAACCAATCCCAGGCAGCTTTGTCAATCCCAGCAGCCTTGGCAACCAATCCGAGGCAGCTTTGTCAATCCCAGCAGCCTTGGCAACCAATCCGAGGCAGCTTTGTCAATCCCAGCAGCCTTGCAACCAATCCCAGGCAGCTTTGTCACTCCCAGGAGCAGGTATAAAACAGCATGGCCTGGCCTGCGCTCAGGCCATTGGCCTGCGCTCAGGCCATTGGCCTGCGCTCAGGCCATTGGCCTGCGCTCAGGCCATTGGCCTGCGCTCAGGCCATTGGCCTGCGCTCAGGCCATTGGCCTGCGCTCAGGCCATTGGCCTGCGCTCAGGCCATTGGCCTGCGCGCCGCGCAATTTCTCTCTCTGTTTTCCCTCTTGTTTTGACTGTTCTTCTTCTCCCCCCCCCCCACCTATTCTCAGGTTTTGGGTTTCTTTCATTCCTTTACCACTCTTTCCTCCTTTCACTCTCTTCCGGATTGTGCAAAGTTTCCTCTTTTCTTCCATCTCCTTTTCTCTCATGCTTTTACACTGGTAAGCCCAAAAGGAGGAGGAGGATTTCTAAAAGGAAACCTGTGGGAACGCACTGAACCCATTAGGAGGAGAAGGGTAAGAAGAGCTTGCTATCCACATAGCAAGGAGGGTACTGAGAAATATTACTATGCTTGGGAGAACTTGTGTTTTTTCTGTGTTTGTGTGTGTGTTTGTGTTTGTTTGTGTGTGATGCACTTGGAGGGAAGAGCTGGCTGGAACTCTCAACAGAAGCAGCAGAACGCACTGCAACATTTGGTTGCAGGTCCCATTTGTGACATACCACAGATGAAGTCCCTGCTTTGAAGCATTTACCATATAGAAGCATTTACCTTCTCCCAATCCAGAGTTTTTCATACCCTTTTTTTTTTAAATATACCAAGCATGCCCCCCCAACATTTCTCTGATGAAAAGAGGGACGCCCCATTCGATAATGGTAATTTTATTCTTTCTACCCCACACAACTGACTGGGTTGCCCCAGCCACTCTGGGCAGCATCCAACATGTATAAAAACATAATAAAACACTCGACGTTTTAAAAAAAACCTTCACTGTACAAGACGACTCGGGAGTCGGAGAACTCCATACCTCCCAACATTTCTCCACTGAAAATAGGGACACCCTAAGGAAAAGAGATTAACAGTAATCCTTCAAGTGGGTTGATTGGTTTGGCTATGCGTTGGTTAAGTGGTTAATTGGTGAGCTATGAGATGAAGGGGAGGGTCAGATGCCTTGTCAATCAAAGAATGCCTTGTCAACCAATCCGAGGCAGCTTTGTCAATCCCAGCAGCCTTGGCAACCAATCCGAGGCAGCTTTGTCAATCCCAGCAGCCTTGGCAACCAATCCGAGGCAGCTTTGTCAATCCCAGCAGCCTTGCAACCAATCCGAGGCAGCTTTGTCACTCCCAGCAGCAGGTATAAAACAGCATGGCCTGGCCATTGGCCTGCGCGCCGCGCAATTTCTCTCTCTGTTTTCCCTCTTGTTTTGACTGTTCTTCTTCTCCCCCCCCCCCTATTCTCAGGTTTTGGGTTTCTTTCATTCCTTTACCACTCTTTCCTCCTTTCACTCTCTTCCGGATTGTGCAAAGTTTCCTCTTTTCTTCCATCTCCTTTTCTCTCATGCTTTTACACTGGTAAGCCGAAAAGGAGGAGGAGGATTTCTAACTGGAAAGCTGTGGGAACGCACTGAACCCATTTGGAGGAGAAGGGCAAGAAGAGCTTGCTATCCACATAGCAAGGAGGGTACTGAGAAATATTACTATGCTTGGGAGAACTTGTGTTTTTTCTGTGTTTGTGTGTGTGTTTGTGTTTGTTTGTGTGTGTGTGTTTGTGTGTGATGCACTTGGAGGGAAGAGCTGGCTGGAACTCTCAACAGAAGCAGCAGAACGCACTGCAACATTTGGTTGCAGGTCCCATTTGTGACATACCACAGATGAAGTCCCTGCTTTGAAGCATTTACCATATAGAAGCATTTACCTTCTCCCAATCCAGAGTTTTTCATACCCTTTTTTTTTTAAATATACCAAGCATGCCCCCCCAACATTTCTCTGATGAAAAGAGGGACGCCCCATTCGATAATGGTAATTTTATTCTTTCTACCCCACACAACTGACTGGGTTGCCCCAGCCACTCTGGGCAGCATCCAACATGTATAAAAACATAATAAAACACTCGACGTTTTAAAAAAAACCTTCACTGTACAAGACGACTCGGGAGTCGGAGAACTCCATACCTCCCAACATTTCTCCACTGAAAATAGGGACACCCTAAGGAAAAGAGATTAACAGTAATCCTTCAAGTGGGTTGATTGGTTTGGCTATGCGTTGGTTAAGTGGTTAATTGGTGAGCTATGAGATGAAGGGGAGGGTCAGATGCCTTGTCAATCAAAGAATGCCTTGTCAACCAATCCGAGGCAGCTTTGTCAATCCCAGCAGCCTTGGCAACCAATCCGAGGCAGCTTTGTCAATCCCAGCAGCCTTGGCAACCAATCCGAGGCAGCTTTGTCAATCCCAGCAGCCTTGCAACCAATCCGAGGCAGCTTTGTCACTCCCAGCAGCAGGTATAAAACAGCATGGCCTGGCCTGCGCGGGCCATTGGCCTGCGCGCCGCGCAATTTCTCTCTCTGTTTTCCCTCTTGTTTTGACTGTTCTTCTTCTCCCCCCCCCCCCTATTCTCAGGTTTTGGGTTTCTTTCATTCCTTTACCACTCTTTCCTCCTTTCACTCTCTTCCGGATTGTGCAAAGTTTCCTCTTTTCTTCCATCTCCTTTTCTCTCATGCTTTTACACTGGTAAGCCCAAAAGGAGGAGGAGGATTTCTAACTGGAAAGCTGTGGGAACGCACTGAACCCATTTGGAGGAGAAGGGCAAGAAGAGCTTGCTATCCACATAGCAAGGAGGGTACTGAGAAATATTACTATGCTTGGGAGAACTTGTGTTTTTTCTGTGTTTGTGTGTGTGTTTGTGTTTGTTTGTGTGTGTGTGTTTGTGTGTGATGCACTTGGAGGGAAGAGCTGGCTGGAACTCTCAACAGAAGCAGCAGAACGCACTGCAACATTTGGTTGCAGGTCCCATTTGTGACATACCACAGATGAAGTCCCTACTTTGAAGCATTTACCATATAGAAGCATTTACCTTCTCCCAATCCAGAGTTTTTCATACCCTTTTTTTTGAAATATACCAAGCATGCCCCCCCAACATTTCTCTGATGAAAAGAGGGACGCCCCATTCGATAATGGTAATTTTATTCTTTCTACCCCACACAACTGACTGGGTTGCCCCAGCCACTCTGGGCAGCATCCAACATGTATAAAAACATAATAAAACACTCGACGTTTTAAAAAAAACCTTCACTGTACAAGACGACTCGGGAGTCGGAGAACTCCATACCTCCCAACATTTCTCCACTGAAAATAGGGACACCCTAAGGAAAAGAGATTAACAGTAATCCTTCAAGTGGGTTGATTGGTTTGGCTATGCGTTGGTTAAGTGGTTAATTGGTGAGCTATGAGATGAAGGGGAGGGTCAGATGCCAGGTCAATCAAAGAATGCCTTGTCAAACAATCCCAGGCAGCTTTGTCAATCCCAGCAGCCTTGGCAACCAATCCGAGGCAGCTTTGTCAATCCCAGCAGCCTTGGCAACCAATCCGAGGCAGCTTTGTCAATCCCAGCAGCCTTGCAACCAATCCGAGGCAGCTTTGTCACTCCCAGCAGCAGGTATAAAACAGCATGGCCTGGCCTGCGCGGGCCATTGGCCTGCGCGCCGCGCAATTTCTCTCTCTGTTTTCCCTCTTGTTTTGACTGTTCTTCTTCTCCCCCCCCCTCCACCTATTCTCAGGTTTTGGGTTTCTTTCATTCCTTTACCACTCTTTCCTCCTTTCACTCTCTTCCGGATTGTGCAAAGTTTCCTCTTTTCTTCCATCTCCTTTTCTCTCATGCTTTTACACTGGTAAGCCCAAAAGGAGGAGGAGGATTTCTAAATGGAAAGCTGTGGGAACGCACTGAACCCATTTGGAGGAGAAGGGCAAGAAGAGCTTGCTATCCACATAGCAAGGAGGGTACTGAGAAATATTACTATGCTTGGGAGAACTTGTGTTTTTTCTGTGTTTGTGTGTGTGTTTGTGTTTGTTTGTGTGTGTGTGTTTGTGTGTGATGCACTTGGAGGGAAGAGCTGGCTGGAACTCTCAAGAGAAGCAGCAGAACGCACTGCAACATTTGGTTGCAGGTCCCATTTGTGACATACCACAGATGAAGTCCCTACTTTGAAGCATTTACCATATAGAAGCATTTACCTTCTCCCAATCCAGAGTTTTTCATACCCTTTTTTTTTGAAATATACCAAGCATGCCCCCCCAACATTTCTCTGATGAAAAGAGGGACGCCCCATTCGATAATGGTAATTTTATTCTTTCTACCACACAAAACTGACTGGGTTGCCCCAGCCACTCTGGGCAGCATCCAACATGTATAAAAACATAATAAAACACTCGACGTTTTAAAAAAAACCTTCACTGTACAAGACGACTCGGGTGTCGGAGAACTCCATACCTCCCAACATTTCTCCACTGAAAATAGGGACACTCTAAGGAAAAGAGATTAACAGTAATCCTTCAAGTGGGTTGATTGGTTTGGCTATGCGTTGGTTAAGTGGTTAATTGGTGAGCTATGAGATGAAGGGGAGGGTCAGATGCCTTGTCAATCAAAGAATGCCTTGTCAACCAATCCCAGGCAGCTTTGTCAATCCCAGCAGCCTTGGCAACCAATCCGAGGCAGCTTTGTCAATCCCAGCAGCCTTGGCAACCAATCCGAGGCAGCTTTGTCAATCCCAGCAGCCTTGCAACCAATACCAGGCAGCTTTGTCACTCCCAGGAGCAGGTATAAAACAGCATGGCCTGGCCTGCGCTCAGGCCATTGGCCTGCGCTCAGGCCATTGGCCTGCGCTCAGGCCATTGGCCTGCGCTCAGGCCATTGGCCTGCGCTCAGGCCATTGGCCTGCGCTCAGGCCATTGGCCTGCGCTCAGGCCATTGGCCTGCGCTCAGGCCATTGGCCTGCGCTCAGGCCATTGGCCTGCGCTCAGGCCATTGGCCTGCGCGCCGCGCAATTTCTCTCTCTGTTTTCCCTCTTGTTTTGACTGTTCTTCTTCTCCCCCCCCCCCACCTATTCTCAGGTTTTGGGTTTCTTTCATTCCTTTACCACTCTTTCCTCCTTTCACTCTCTTCCGGATTGTGCAAAGTTTCCTCTTTTCTTCCATCTCCTTTTCTCTCATGCTTTTACACTGGTAAGCCCAAAAGGAGGAGGAGGATTTCTAAAAGGAAACCTGTGGGAACGCACTGAACCCATTAGGAGGAGAAGGGTAAGAAGAGCTTGCTATCCACATAGCAAGGAGGGTACTGAGAAATATTACTATGCTTGGGAGAACTTGTGTTTTTTCTGTGTTTGTGTGTGTGTTTGTGTTTGTTTGTGTGTGATGCACTTGGAGGGAAGAGCTGGCTGGAACTCTCAACAGAAGCAGCAGAACGCACTGCAACATTTGGTTGCAGGTCCCATTTGTGACATACCACAGATGAAGTCCCTGCTTTGAAGCATTTACCATATAGAAGCATTTACCTTCTCCCAATCCAGAGTTTTTCATACCCTTTTTTTTTTAAATATACCAAGCATGCCCCCCCAACATTTCTCTGATGAAAAGAGGGACGCCCCATTCGATAATGGTAATTTTATTCTTTCTACCCCACACAACTGACTGGGTTGCCCCAGCCACTCTGGGCAGCATCCAACATGTATAAAAACATAATAAAACACTCGACGTTTTAAAAAAAACCTTCACTGTACAAGACGACTCGGGAGTCGGAGAACTCCATACCTCCCAACATTTCTCCACTGAAAATAGGGACACCCTAAGGAAAAGAGATTAACAGTAATCCTTCAAGTGGGTTGATTGGTTTGGCTATGCGTTGGTTAAGTGGTTAATTGGTGAGCTATGAGATGAAGGGGAGGGTCAGATGCCTTGTCAATCAAAGAATGCCTTGTCAACCAATCCGAGGCAGCTTTGTCAATCCCAGCAGCCTTGGCAACCAATCCGAGGCAGCTTTGTCAATCCCAGCAGCCTTGGCAACCAATCCGAGGCAGCTTTGTCAATCCCAGCAGCCTTGCAACCAATCCGAGGCAGCTTTGTCACTCCCAGCAGCAGGTATAAAACAGCATGGCCTGGCCATTGGCCTGCGCGCCGCGCAATTTCTCTCTCTGTTTTCCCTCTTGTTTTGACTGTTCTTCTTCTCCCCCCCCCCCCCCCTATTCTCAGGTTTTGGGTTTCTTTCATTCCTTTACCACTCTTTCCTCCTTTCACTCTCTTCCGGATTGTGCAAAGTTTCCTCTTTTCTTCCATCTCCTTTTCTCTCATGCTTTTACACTGGTAAGCCGAAAAGGAGGAGGAGGATTTCTAACTGGAAAGCTGTGGGAACGCACTGAACCCATTTGGAGGAGAAGGGCAAGAAGAGCTTGCTATCCACATAGCAAGGAGGGTACTGAGAAATATTACTATGCTTGGGAGAACTTGTGTTTTTTCTGTGTTTGTGTGTGTGTTTGTGTTTGTTTGTGTGTGTGTGTTTGTGTGTGATGCACTTGGAGGGAAGAGCTGGCTGGAACTCTCAACAGAAGCAGCAGAACGCACTGCAACATTTGGTTGCAGGTCCCATTTGTGACATACCACAGATGAAGTCCCTACTTTGAAGCATTTACCATATAGAAGCATTTACCTTCTCCCAATCCAGAGTTTTTCATACCCTTTTTTTTGAAATATACCAAGCATGCCCCCCCAACATTTCTCTGATGAAAAGAGGGACGCCCCATTCGATAATGGTAATTTTATTCTTTCTACCCCACACAACTGACTGGGTTGCCCCAGCCACTCTGGGCAGCATCCAACATGTATAAAAACATAATAAAACACTCGACGTTTTAAAAAAAACCTTCACTGTACAAGACGACTCGGGAGTCGGAGAACTCCATACCTCCCAACATTTCTCCACTGAAAATAGGGACACCCTAAGGAAAAGAGATTAACAGTAATCCTTCAAGTGGGTTGATTGGTTTGGCTATGCGTTGGTTAAGTGGTTAATTGGTGAGCTATGAGATGAAGGGGAGGGTCAGATGCCTTGTCAATCAAAGAATGCCTTGTCAACCAATCCCAGGCAGCTTTGTCAATCCCAGCAGCCTTGGCAACCAATCCGAGGCAGCTTTGTCAATCCCAGCAGCCTTGGCAACCAATCCGAGGCAGCTTTGTCAATCCCAGCAGCCTTGCAACCAATCCGAGGCAGCTTTGTCACTCCCAGCAGCAGGTATAAAACAGCATGGCCTGGCCTGCGCTCAGGCCATTGGCCTGCGCTCAGGCCATTGGCCTGCGCTCAGGCCATTGGCCTGCGCTCAGGCCATTGGCCTGCGCTCAGGCCATTGGCCTGCGCTCAGGCCATTGGCCTGCGCTCAGGCCATTGGCCTGCGCTCAGGCCATTGGCCTGCGCTCAGGCCATTGGCCTGCGCTCAGGCCATTGGCCTGCGCTCAGGCCATTGGCCTGCGCGCCGCACAATTTCTCTCTCTGTTTTCCCTCTTGTTTTGACTGTTCTTCTTCTCCCCCCCCCCCACCTATTCTCAGGTTTTGGGTTTCTTTCATTCCTTTACCACTCTTTCCTCCTTTCACTCTCTTCCGGATTGTGCAAAGTTTCCTCTTTTCTTCCATCTCCTTTTCTCTCATGCTTTTACACTGGTAAGCCCAAAAGGAGGAGGAGGATTTCTAAAAGGAAACCTGTGGGAACGCACTGAACCCATTAGGAGGAGAAGGGTAAGAAGAGCTTGCTATCCACATAGCAAGGAGGGTACTGAGAAATATTAGTATGCTTGGGAGAACTTGTGTTTTTTCTGTGTTTGTGTGTGTGTTTGTGTTTGTTTGTGTGTGTGTGTTTGTGTGTGATGCACTTGGAGGGAAGAGCTGGCTGGAACTCTCAACAGAAGCAGCAGAACGCACTGCAACATTTGGTTGCAGGTCCCATTTGTGACATACCACAGATGAAGTCCCTACTTTGAAGCATTTACCATATAGAAGCATTTACCTTCTCCCAATCCAGAGTTTTTCATACCCTTTTTTTTGAAATATACCAAGCATGCCCCCCCAACATTTCTCTGATGAAAAGAGGGACGCCCCATTCGATAATGGTAATTTTCTTCTTTCTACCCCACACAACTGACTGGGTTGCCCCAGCCACTCTGGGCAGCATCCAACATGTATAAAAACATAATAAAACACTCGACGTTTTAAAAAAAACCTTCACTGTACAAGACGACTCGGGTGTCGGAGAACTCCATACCTCCCAACATTTCTCCACTGAAAATAGGGACACCCTAAGGAAAAGAGATTAACAGTAATCCTTCAAGTGGGTTGATTGGTTTGGCTATGCGTTGGTTAAGTGGTTAATTGGTGAGCTATGAGATGAAGGGGAGGGTCACATGCCTTGTCAATCAAAGAATGCCTTGTCAACCAATCCCAGGCAGCTTTGTCAATCCCAGCAGCCTTGGCAACCAATCCGAGGCAGCTTTGTCAATCCCAGCAGCCTTGGCAACCAATCCGAGGCAGCTTTGTCAATCCCAGCAGCCTTGCAACCAATCCCAGGCAGCTTTGTCACTCCCAGGAGCAGGTATAAAACAGCATGGCCTGGCCTGCGCTCAGGCCATTGGCCTGCGCTCAGGCCATTGGCCTGCGCTCAGGCCATTGGCCTGCGCTCAGGCCATTGGCCTGCGCTCAGGCCATTGGCCTGCGCTCAGGCCATTGGCCTGCGCTCAGGCCATTGGCCTGCGCTCAGGCCATTGGCCTGCGCTCAGGCCATTGGCCTGCGCTCAGGCCATTGGCCTGCGCTCAGGCCATTGGCCTGCGCTCAGGCCATTGGCCTGCGCTCAGGCCATTGGCCTGCGCGCCGCGCAATTTCTCTCTCTGTTTTCCCTCTTGTTTTGACTGTTCTTCTTCTCCCCCCCCCCCACCTATTCTCAGGTTTTGGGTTTCTTTCATTCCTTTACCACTCTTTCCTCCTTTCACTCTCTTCCGGATTGTGCAAAGTTTCCTCTTTTCTTCCATCTCCTTTTCTCTCATGCTTTTACACTGGTAAGCCCAAAAGGAGGAGGAGGATTTCTAAAAGGAAACCTGTGGGAACGCACTGAACCCATTAGGAGGAGAAGGGTAAGAAGAGCTTGCTATCCACATAGCAAGGAGGGTACTGAGAAATATTACTATGCTTGGGAGAACTTGTGTTTTTTCTGTGTTTGTGTGTGTGTTTGTGTTTGTTTGTGTGTGATGCACTTGGAGGGAAGAGCTGGCTGGAACTCTCAACAGAAGCAGCAGAACGCACTGCAACATTTGGTTGCAGGTCTCATTTGTGACATACCACAGATGAAGTCCCTACTTTGAAGCATTTACCATATAGAAGCATTTACCTTCTCCCAATCCAGAGTTTTTCATACCCTTTTTTTTGAAATATACCAAGCATGCCCCCCCAACATTTCTCTGATGAAAAGAGGGACGCCCCATTCGATAATGGTAATTTTATTCTTTCTACCCCACACAACTGACTGGGTTGCCCCAGCCACTCTGGGCAGCATCCAACATGTATAAAAACATAATAAAACACTCGACGTTTTAAAAAAAACCTTCACTGTACAAGACGACTCGGGAGTCGGAGAACTCCATACCTCCCAACATTTCTCCACTGAAAATAGGGACACCCTAAGGAAAAGAGATTAACAGTAATCCTTCAAGTGGGTTGATTGGTTTGGCTATGCGTTGGTTAAGTGGTTAATTGGTGAGCTATGAGATGAAGGGGAGGGTCAGATGCCTTGTCAATCAAAGAATGTCTTGTCAACCAATTCCAGGCAGCTTTGTCAATCCCAGCAGCCTTGGCAACCAATCCGAGGCAGCTTTGTCAATCCCAGCAGCCTTGGCAACCAATCCGAGGCAGCTTTGTCAATCCCAGCAGCCTTGGCAACCAATCCGAGGCAGCTTTGTCAATCCCAGCAGCCTTGGCAACCAATCCGAGGCAGCTTTGTCAATCCCAGCAGCCTTGCAACCAATCCGAGGCAGCTTTGTCACTCCCAGCAGCAGGTATAAAACAGCATGGCCTGGCCTGCGCTCAGGCCATTCGCCTGCGCGCTGCGCAATTTCTCTCTCTGTTTTCCCTCTTGTTTTGACTGTTCTTCTTCTCCCCCCCCCCCTATTCTCAGGTTTTGGCTTTCTTTCATTCCTTTACCACTCTTTCCTCCTTTCACTCTCTTCCGGATTGTGCAAAGTTTCCTCTTTTCTTCCATCTCCTTTTCTCTCATGCTTTTACACTGGTAAGCCCAAAAGGAGGAGGAGGATTTCTAAATGGAAAGCTGTGGGAACGCACTGAACCCATTTGGAGGAGAAGGGTAAGAAGAGCTTGCTATCCACATAGCAAGGAGGGTACTGAGAAATATTACTATGCTTGGGAGAACTTGTGTTTTTTCTGTGTTTGTGTGTGTGTTTGTGTTTGTTTCTGTGTGTGTGTTTGTGTGCGATGCACTTGGAGGGAAGAGCTGGCTGGAACTCTCAACAGAAGCAGCAGAACGCACTGCAACATTTGGTTGCAGGTCCCATTTGTGACATACCACAGATGAAGTCCCTACTTTGAAGCATTTACCATATAGAAGCATTTACCTTCTCCCAATCCAGAGTTTTTCATACCCTTTTTTTTGAAATACACCAAGCATGCCCCCCCAACATTTCTCTGATGAAAAGAGGGACGCCCCATTCGATAATGGTAATTTTCTTCTTTCTACCCCACACAACTGACTGGGTTGCCCCAGCCACTCTGGGCAGCATCCAACATGTATAAAAACATAATAAAACACTCGACGTTTTAAAAAAAACCTTCACTGTACAAGACGACTCGGGAGTCGGAGAACTCCATACCTCCCAACATTTCTCCACTGAAAATAGGGACACCCTAAGGAAAAGAGATTAACAGTAATCCTTCAAGTGGGTTGATTGGTTTGGCTATGCGTTGGTTAAGTGGTTAATTGGTGAGCTATGAGATGAAGGGGAGGGTCAGATGCCTTGTCAATCAAAGAATGTCTTGTCAACCAATTCCAGGCAGCTTTGTCAATCCCAGCAGCCTTGGCAACCAATCCGAGGCAGCTTTGTCAATCCCAGCAGCCTTGGCAACCAATCCGAGGCAGCTTTGTCAATCCCAGCAGCCTTGGCAACCAATCCGAGGCAGCTTTGTCAATCCCAGCAGCCTTGGCAACCAATCCGAGGCAGCTTTGTCAATCCCAGCAGCCTTGCAACCAATCCGAGGCAGCTTTGTCACTCCCAGCAGCAGGTATAAAACAGCATGGCCTGGCCTGCGCTCAGGCCATTCGCCTGCGCGCTGCGCAATTTCTCTCTCTGTTTTCCCTCTTGTTTTGACTGTTCTTCTTCTCCCCCCCCCCCTATTCTCAGGTTTTGGCTTTCTTTCATTCCTTTACCACTCTTTCCTCCTTTCACTCTCTTCCGGATTGTGCAAAGTTTCCTCTTTTCTTCCATCTCCTTTTCTCTCATGCTTTTACACTGGTAAGCCCAAAAGGAGGAGGAGGATTTCTAAATGGAAAGCTGTGGGAACGCACTGAACCCATTTGGAGGAGAAGGGTAAGAAGAGCTTGCTATCCACATAGCAAGGAGGGTACTGAGAAATATTACTATGCTTGGGAGAACTTGTGTTTTTTCTGTGTTTGTGTGTGTGTTTGTGTTTGTTTCTGTGTGTGTGTTTGTGTGCGATGCACTTGGAGGGAAGAGCTGGCTGGAACTCTCAACAGAAGCAGCAGAACGCACTGCAACATTTGGTTGCAGGTCCCATTTGTGACATACCACAGATGAAGTCCCTACTTTGAAGCATTTACCATATAGAAGCATTTACCTTCTCCCAATCCAGAGTTTTTCATACCCTTTTTTTTGAAATACACCAAGCATGCCCCCCCAACATTTCTCTGATGAAAAGAGGGACGCCCCATTCGATAATGGTAATTTTCTTCTTTCTACCCCACACAACTGACTGGGTTGCCCCAGCCACTCTGGGCAGCATCCAACATGTATAAAAACATAATAAAACACTCGACGTTTTAAAAAAAACCTTCACTGTACAAGACGACTCGGGAGTCGGAGAACTCCATACCTCCCAACATTTCTCCACTGAAAATAGGGACACCCTAAGGAAAAGAGATTAACAGTAATCCTTCAAGTGGGTTGATTGGTTTGGCTATGCGTTGGTTAAGTGGTTAATTGGTGAGCTATGAGATGAAGGGGAGGGTCAGATGCCTTGTCAATCAAAGAATGCCTTGTCAACCAATCCCAGGCAGCTTTGTCAATCCCAGCAGCCTTGGCAACCAATCCGAGGCAGCTTTGTCAATCCCAGCAGCCTTGGCAACCAATCCGAGGCAGCTTTGTCAATCCCAGCAGCCTTGCAACCAATCCGAGGCAGCTTTGTCACTCCCAGCAGCAGGTATAAAACAGCATGGCCTGGGCATTGGCCTGCGCTCCGCGCAATTTCTCTCTCTGTTTTCCCTCTTGTTTTGACTGTTCTTCTTCTCCCCCCCCCCAACTATTCTCAGGTTTTGGGTTTCTTTCATTCCTTTACCACTCTTTCCTCCTTTCACTCTCTTCCGGATTGTGCAAAGTTTCCTCTTTTCTTCCATCTCCTTTTCTCTCATGCTTTTACACTGGTAAGCCCAAAAGGAGGAGGAGGATTTCTAAATGGAAACCTGTGGGAACGCACTGAACCCATTTGGAGGAGAAGGGCAAGAAGAGCTTGCTATCCACATAGCAAGGAGGGTACTGAGAAATATTACTATGCTTGGGAGAACTTGTGTTTTTTCTGTGTTTGTGTGTGTGTTTGTGTTTGTTTGTGTGTGTGTGTTTGTGTGTGATGCACTTGGAGGGAAGAGCTGGCTGGAACTCTCAACAGAAGCAGCAGAACGCACTGCAACATTTGGTTGCAGGTCCCATTTGTGACATACCACAGATGAAGTCCCTACTTTGAAGCATTTACCATATAGAAGCATTTACCTTCTCCCAATCCAGAGTTTTTCATACCCTTTTTTTTGAAATACACCAAGCATGCCCCCCCAACATTTCTCTGATGAAAAGAGGGACGCCCCATTCGATAATGGTAATTTTATTCTTTCTACCCCACACAACTGACTGGGTTGCCCCAGCCACTCTGGGCAGCATCCAACATGTATAAAAACATAATAAAACACTCGACGTTTTAAAAAAAACCTTCACTGTACAAGACGACTCGGGAGTCGGAGAACTCCATACCTCCCAACATTTCTCCACTGAAAATAAGGACACCCTGTCTACGGCCATACTACCCTGAACACGCCCGATCTCGTCTGATCTCGGAAGCTAAGCAGGGTCAGGCCTGGTTAGTACTTGGATGGAAAATAAGGACACCCTAAGGAAAAGAGATTAACAGTAATCCTTCAAGTGGGTTGATTGGTTTGGCTATGCGTTGGTTAAGTGGTTAATTGGTGAGCTATGAGATGAAGGGGAGGGTCAGATGCCTTGTCAATCAAAGAATGCCTTGTCAACCAATCCCAGGCAGCTTTGTCAATCCCAGCAGCCTTGGCAACCAATCCGAGGCAGCTTTGTCAATCCCAGCAGCCTTGGCAACCAATCCGAGGCAGCTTTGTCAATCCCAGCAGCCTTGCAACCAATCCGAGGCAGCTTTGTCACTCCCAGGAGCAGGTATAAAACAGCATGGCCTGGCCTGCGCTCAGGCCATCGGCCTGCGCGCCGCGCAATTTCTCTCTCTGTTTTCCCTCTTGTTTTGACTGTTCTTCTTCTCCCCCCCCCCCCTATTCTCAGGTTTTGGGTTTCTTTCATTCCTTTACCACTCTTTCCTCCTTTCACTCTCTTCCGGATTGTGCAAAGTTTCCTCTTTTCTTCCATCTCCTTTTCTCTCATGCTTTTACACTGGTAAGCCCAAAAGGAGGAGGAGGATTTCTAAATGGAAAGCTGTGGGAACGCACTGAACCCATTTGGAGGAGAAGGGCAAGAAGAGCTTGCTATCCACATAGCAAGGAGGGTACTGAGAAATATTACTATGCTTGGGAGAACTTGTGTTTTTTCTGTGTTTGTGTGTGTGTTTGTGTTTGTTTGTGTGTGTGTGTTTGTGTGTGATGCACTTGGAGGGAAGAGCTGGCTGGAACTCTCAACAGAAGCAGCAGAACGCACTGCAACATTTGGTTGCAGGTCCCATTTGTGACATACCACAGATGAAGTCCCTGCTTTGAAGCATTTACCATATAGAAGCATTTACCTTCTCCCAATCCAGAGTTTTTCATACCCTTTTTTTTTTAAATATACCAAGCATGCCCCCCCAACATTTCTCTGATGAAAAGAGGGACGCCCCATTCGATAATGGTAATTTTATTCTTTCTACCCCACACAACTGACTGGGTTGCCCCAGCCACTCTGGGCAGCATCCAACATGTATAAAAACATAATAAAACACTCGACGTTTTAAAAAAAACCTTCACTGTACAAGACGACTCGGGAGTCGGAGAACTCCATACCTCCCAACATTTCTCCACTGAAAATAGGGACACCCTAAGGAAAAGAGATTAACAGTAATCCTTCAAGTGGGTTGATTGGTTTGGCTATGCGTTGGTTAAGTGGTTAATTGGTGAGCTATGAGATGAAGGGGAGGGTCAGATGCCTTGTCAATCAAAGAATGCCTTGTCAACCAATCCGAGGCAGCTTTGTCAATCCCAGCAGCCTTGGCAACCAATCCGAGGCAGCTTTGTCAATCCCAGCAGCCTTGGCAACCAATCCGAGGCAGCTTTGTCAATCCCAGCAGCCTTGCAACCAATCCGAGGCAGCTTTGTCACTCCCAGCAGCAGGTATAAAACAGCATGGCCTGGCCTGCGCGGGCCATTGGCCTGCGCGCCGCGCAATTTCTCTCTCTGTTTTCCCTCTTGTTTTGACTGTTCTTCTTCTCCCCCCCCCCCTATTCTCAGGTTTTGGGTTTCTTTCATTCCTTTACCACTCTTTCCTCCTTTCACTCTCTTCCGGATTGTGCAAAGTTTCCTCTTTTCTTCCATCTCCTTTTCTCTCATGCTTTTACACTGGTAAGCCCAAAAGGAGGAGGAGGATTTCTAACTGGAAAGCTGTGGGAACGCACTGAACCCATTTGGAGGAGAAGGGCAAGAAGAGCTTGCTATCCACATAGCAAGGAGGGTACTGAGAAATATTACTATGCTTGGGAGAACTTGTGTTTTTTCTGTGTTTGTGTGTGTGTTTGTGTTTGTTTGTGTGTGTGTGTTTGTGTGTGATGCACTTGGAGGGAAGAGCTGGCTGGAACTCTCAACAGAAGCAGCAGAACGCACTGCAACATTTGGTTGCAGGTCCCATTTGTGACATACCACAGATGAAGTCCCTACTTTGAAGCATTTACCATATAGAAGCATTTACCTTCTCCCAATCCAGAGTTTTTCATACCCTTTTTTTTGAAATATACCAAGCATGCCCCCCCAACATTTCTCTGATGAAAAGAGGGACGCCCCATTCGATAATGGTAATTTTATTCTTTCTACCCCACACAACTGACTGGGTTGCCCCAGCCACTCTGGGCAGCATCCAACATGTATAAAAACATAATAAAACACTCGACGTTTTAAAAAAAACCTTCACTGTACAAGACGACTCGGGAGTCGGAGAACTCCATACCTCCCAACATTTCTCCACTGAAAATAGGGACACCCTAAGGAAAAGAGATTAACAGTAATCCTTCAAGTGGGTTGATTGGTTTGGCTATGCGTTGGTTAAGTGGTTAATTGGTGAGCTATGAGATGAAGGGGAGGGTCAGATGCCTTGTCAATCAAAGAATGCCTTGTCAACCAATCCGAGGCAGCTTTGTCAATCCCAGCAGCCTTGGCAACCAATCCGAGGCAGCTTTGTCAATCCCAGCAGCCTTGGCAACCAATCCGAGGCAGCTTTGTCAATCCCAGCAGCCTTGCAACCAATCCGAGGCAGCTTTGTCACTCCCAGCAGCAGGTATAAAACAGCATGGCCTGGCCTGCGCGGGCCATTGGCCTGCGCGCCGCGCAATTTCTCTCTCTGTTTTCCCTCTTGTTTTGACTGTTCTTCTTCTCCCCCCCCCCCCTATTCTCAGGTTTTGGGTTTCTTTCATTCCTTTACCACTCTTTCCTCCTTTCACTCTCTTCCGGATTGTGCAAAGTTTCCTCTTTTCTTCCATCTCCTTTTCTCTCATGCTTTTACACTGGTAAGCCCAAAAGGAGGAGGAGGATTTCTAACTGGAAAGCTGTGGGAACGCACTGAACCCATTTGGAGGAGAAGGGCAAGAAGAGCTTGCTATCCACATAGCAAGGAGGGTACTGAGAAATATTACTATGCTTGGGAGAACTTGTGTTTTTTCTGTGTTTGTGTGTGTGTTTGTGTTTGTTTGTGTGTGTGTGTTTGTGTGTGATGCACTTGGAGGGAAGAGCTGGCTGGAACTCTCAACAGAAGCAGCAGAACGCACTGCAACATTTGGTTGCAGGTCCCATTTGTGACATACCACAGATGAAGTCCCTACTTTGAAGCATTTACCATATAGAAGCATTTACCTTCTCCCAATCCAGAGTTTTTCATACCCTTTTTTTTTGAAATATACCAAGCATGCCCCCCCAACATTTCTCTGATGAAAAGAGGGACGCCCCATTCGATAATGGTAATTTTATTCTTTCTACCCCACACAACTGACTGGGTTGCCCCAGCCACTCTGGGCAGCATCCAACATGTATAAAAACATAATAAAACACTCGACGTTTTAAAAAAAACCTTCACTGTACAAGACGACTCGGGAGTCGGAGAACTCCATACCTCCCAACATTTCTCCACTGAAAATAGGGACACCCTAAGGAAAAGAGATTAACAGTAATCCTTCAAGTGGGTTGATTGGTTTGGCTATGCGTTGGTTAAGTGGTTAATTGGTGAGCTATGAGATGAAGGGGAGGGTCAGATGCCAGGTCAATCAAAGAATGCCTTGTCAAACAATCCCAGGCAGCTTTGTCAATCCCAGCAGCCTTGGCAACCAATCCGAGGCAGCTTTGTCAATCCCAGCAGCCTTGGCAACCAATCCGAGGCAGCTTTGTCAATCCCAGCAGCCTTGCAACCAATCCGAGGCAGCTTTGTCACTCCCAGCAGCAGGTATAAAACAGCATGGCCTGGCCTGCGCGGGCCATTGGCCTGCGCGCCGCGCAATTTCTCTCTCTGTTTTCCCTCTTGTTTTGACTGTTCTTCTTCTCCCCCCCCCTCCACCTATTCTCAGGTTTTGGGTTTCTTTCATTCCTTTACCACTCTTTCCTCCTTTCACTCTCTTCCGGATTGTGCAAAGTTTCCTCTTTTCTTCCATCTCCTTTTCTCTCATGCTTTTACACTGGTAAGCCCAAAAGGAGGAGGAGGATTTCTAAATGGAAAGCTGTGGGAACGCACTGAACCCATTTGGAGGAGAAGGGCAAGAAGAGCTTGCTATCCACATAGCAAGGAGGGTACTGAGAAATATTACTATGCTTGGGAGAACTTGTGTTTTTTCTGTGTTTGTGTGTGTGTTTGTGTTTGTTTGTGTGTGTGTGTTTGTGTGTGATGCACTTGGAGGGAAGAGCTGGCTGGAACTCTCAAGAGAAGCAGCAGAACGCACTGCAACATTTGGTTGCAGGTCCCATTTGTGACATACCACAGATGAAGTCCCTACTTTGAAGCATTTACCATATAGAAGCATTTACCTTCTCCCAATCCAGAGTTTTTCATACCCTTTTTTTTTGAAATATACCAAGCATGCCCCCCCAACATTTCTCTGATGAAAAGAGGGACGCCCCATTCGATAATGGTAATTTTATTCTTTCTACCACACAAAACTGACTGGGTTGCCCCAGCCACTCTGGGCAGCATCCAACATGTATAAAAACATAATAAAACACTCGACGTTTTAAAAAAAACCTTCACTGTACAAGACGACTCGGGTGTCGGAGAACTCCATACCTCCCAACATTTCTCCACTGAAAATAGGGACACTCTAAGGAAAAGAGATTAACAGTAATCCTTCAAGTGGGTTGATTGGTTTGGCTATGCGTTGGTTAAGTGGTTAATTGGTGAGCTATGAGATGAAGGGGAGGGTCAGATGCCTTGTCAATCAAAGAATGCCTTGTCAACCAATCCCAGGCAGCTTTGTCAATCCCAGCAGCCTTGGCAACCAATCCGAGGCAGCTTTGTCAATCCCAGCAGCCTTGGCAACCAATCCGAGGCAGCTTTGTCAATCCCAGCAGCCTTGCAACCAATCCCAGGCAGCTTTGTCACTCCCAGGAGCAGGTATAAAACAGCATGGCCTGGCCTGCGCTCAGGCCATTGGCCTGCGCTCAGGCCATTGGCCTGCGCTCAGGCCATTGGCCTGCGCTCAGGCCATTGGCCTGCGCTCAGGCCATTGGCCTGCGCTCAGGCCATTGGCCTGCGCTCAGGCCATTGGCCTGCGCTCAGGCCATTGGCCTGCGCTCAGGCCATTGGCCTGCGCTCAGGCCATTGGCCTGCGCTCAGGCCATTGGCCTGCGCTCAGGCCATTGGCCTGCGCTCAGGCCATTGGCCTGCGCGCCGCGCAATTTCTCTCTCTGTTTTCCCTCTTGTTTTGACTGTTCTTCTTCTCCCCCCCCCCCACCTATTCTCAGGTTTTGGGTTTCTTTCATTCCTTTACCACTCTTTCCTCCTTTCACTCTCTTCCGGATTGTGCAAAGTTTCCTCTTTTCTTCCATCTCCTTTTCTCTCATGCTTTTACACTGGTAAGCCCAAAAGGAGGAGGAGGATTTCTAAAAGGAAACCTGTGGGAACGCACTGAACCCATTAGGAGGAGAAGGGTAAGAAGAGCTTGCTATCCACATAGCAAGGAGGGTACTGAGAAATATTACTATGCTTGGGAGAACTTGTGTTTTTTCTGTGTTTGTGTGTGTGTTTGTGTTTGTTTGTGTGTGATGCACTTGGAGGGAAGAGCTGGCTGGAACTCTCAACAGAAGCAGCAGAACGCACTGCAACATTTGGTTGCAGGTCCCATTTGTGACATACCACAGATGAAGTCCCTACTTTGAAGCATTTACCATATAGAAGCATTTACCTTCTCCCAATCCAGAGTTTTTCATACCCTTTTTTTTGAAATATACCAAGCATGCCCCCCCAACATTTCTCTGATGAAAAGAGGGACGCCCCATTCGATAATGGTAATTTTATTCTTTCTACCCCACACAACTGACTGGGTTGCCCCAGCCACTCTGGGCAGCATCCAACATGTATAAAAACATAATAAAACACTCGACGTTTTAAAAAAAACCTTCACTGTACAAGACGACTCGGGAGTCGGAGAACTCCATACCTCCCAACATTTCTCCACTGAAAATAGGGACACCCTAAGGAAAAGAGATTAACAGTAATCCTTCAAGTGGGTTGATTGGTTTGGCTATGCGTTGGTTAAGTGGTTAATTGGTGAGCTATGAGATGAAGGGGAGGGTCAGATGCCAGGTCAATCAAAGAATGCCTTGTCAAACAATCCCAGGCAGCTTTGTCAATCCCAGCAGCCTTGGCAACCAATCCGAGGCAGCTTTGTCAATCCCAGCAGCCTTGGCAACCAATCCGAGGCAGCTTTGTCAATCCCAGCAGCCTTGCAACCAATCCGAGGCAGCTTTGTCACTCCCAGCAGCAGGTATAAAACAGCATGGCCTGGCCTGCGCGGGCCATTGGCCTGCGCGCCGCGCAATTTCTCTCTCTGTTTTCCCTCTTGTTTTGACTGTTCTTCTTCTCCCCCCCCCTCCACCTATTCTCAGGTTTTGGGTTTCTTTCATTCCTTTACCACTCTTTCCTCCTTTCACTCTCTTCCGGATTGTGCAAAGTTTCCTCTTTTCTTCCATCTCCTTTTCTCTCATGCTTTTACACTGGTAAGCCCAAAAGGAGGAGGAGGATTTCTAAATGGAAAGCTGTGGGAACGCACTGAACCCATTTGGAGGAAAAGGGTAAGAAGAGCTTGCTATCCACATAGCAAGGAGGGTACTGAGAAATATTACTATGCTTGGGAGAACTTGTGTTTTTTCTGTGTTTGTGTGTGTGTTTGTGTTTGTTTGTGTGTGTGTGTTTGTGTGTGATGCACTTGGAGGGAAGAGCTGGCTGGAACTCTCAACAGAAGCAGCAGAACGCACTGCAACATTTGGTTGCAGGTCCCATTTGTGACATACCACAGATGAAGTCCCTACTTTGAAGCATTTACCATATAGAAGCATTTACCTTCTCCCAATCCAGAGTTTTTCATACCCTTTTTTTTGAAATACACCAAGCATGCCCCCCCAACATTTCTCTGATGAAAAGAGGGACGCCCCATTCGATAATGGTAATTTTCTTCTTTCTACCCCACACAACTGACTGGGTTGCCCCAGCCACTCTGGGCAGCATCCAACATGTATAAAAACATAATAAAACACTCGACGTTTTAAAAAAAACCTTCACTGTACAAGACGACTCGGGAGTCGGAGAACTCCATACTTCCCAACATTTCTCCACTGAAAATAGGGACACCCTAAGGAAAAGAGATTAACAGTAATCCTTCAAGTGGGTTGATTGGTTTGGCTATGCGTTGGTTAAGTGGTTAATTGGTGAGCTATGAGATGAAGGGGAGGGTCAGATGCCTTGTCAATCAAAGAATGCCTTGTCAACCAATCCCAGGCAGCTTTGTCAATCCCAGCAGCCTTGGCAACCAATCCGAGGCAGCTTTGTCAATCCCAGCAGCCTTGGCAACCAATCCGAGGCAGCTTTGTCAATCCCAGCAGCCTTGCAACCAATCCCAGGCAGCTTTGTCACTCCCAGGAGCAGGTATAAAACAGCATGGCCTGGCCTGCGCTCAGGCCATTGGCCTGCGCTCAGGCCATTGGCCTGCGCTCAGGCCATTGGCCTGCGCTCAGGCCATTGGCCTGCGCTCAGGCCATTGGCCTGCGCTCAGGCCATTGGCCTGCGCTCAGGCCATTGGCCTGCGCTCAGGCCATTGGCCTGCGCTCAGGCCATTGGCCTGCGCTCAGGCCATTGGCCTGCGCGCCGCGCAATTTCTCTCTCTGTTTTCCCTCTTGTTTTGACTGTTCTTCTTCTCCCCCCCCCCCACCTATTCTCAGGTTTTGGGGTTTCTTTCATTCCTTTACCACTCTTTCCTCCTTTCACTCTCTTCCGGATTGTGCAAAGTTTCCTCTTTTCTTCCATCTCCTTTTCTCTCATGCTTTTACACTGGTAAGCCCAAAAGGAGGAGGAGGATTTCTAAAAGGAAACCTGTGGGAACGCACTGAACCCATTAGGAGGAGAAGGGTAAGAAGAGCTTGCTATCCACATAGCAAGGAGGGTACTGAGAAATATTACTATGCTTGGGAGAACTTGTGTTTTTTCTGTGTTTGTGTGTGTGTTTGTGTTTGTTTGTGTGTGATGCACTTGGAGGGAAGAGCTGGCTGGAACTCTCAACAGAAGCAGCAGAACGCACTGCAACATTTGGTTGCAGGTCCCATTTGTGACATACCACAGATGAAGTCCCTACTTTGAAGCATTTACCATATAGAAGCATTTACCTTCTCCCAATCCAGAGTTTTTCATACCCTTTTTTTTGAAATATACCAAGCATGCCCCCCCAACATTTCTCTGATGAAAAGAGGGACGCCCCATTCGATAATGGTAATTTTATTCTTTCTACCCCACACAACTGACTGGGTTGCCCCAGCCACTCTGGGCAGCATCCAACATGTATAAAAACATAATAAAACACTCGACGTTTTAAAAAAAACCTTCACTGTACAAGACGACTCGGGAGTCGGAGAACTCCATACCTCCCAACATTTCTCCACTGAAAATAGGGACACCCTAAGGAAAAGAGATTAACAGTAATCCTTCAAGTGGGTTGATTGGTTTGGCTATGCGTTGGTTAAGTGGTTAATTGGTGAGCTATGAGATGAAGGGGAGGGTCAGATGCCAGGTCAATCAAAGAATGCCTTGTCAAACAATCCCAGGCAGCTTTGTCAATCCCAGCAGCCTTGGCAACCAATCCGAGGCAGCTTTGTCAATCCCAGCAGCCTTGGCAACCAATCCGAGGCAGCTTTGTCAATCCCAGCAGCCTTGCAACCAATCCGAGGCAGCTTTGTCACTCCCAGCAGCAGGTATAAAACAGCATGGCCTGGCCTGCGCGGGCCATTGGCCTGCGCGCCGCGCAATTTCTCTCTCTGTTTTCCCTCTTGTTTTGACTGTTCTTCTTCTCCCCCCCCCTCCACCTATTCTCAGGTTTTGGGTTTCTTTCATTCCTTTACCACTCTTTCCTCCTTTCACTCTCTTCCGGATTGTGCAAAGTTTCCTCTTTTCTTCCATCTCCTTTTCTCTCATGCTTTTACACTGGTAAGCCCAAAAGGAGGAGGAGGATTTCTAAATGGAAAGCTGTGGGAACGCACTGAACCCATTTGGAGGAAAAGGGTAAGAAGAGCTTGCTATCCACATAGCAAGGAGGGTACTGAGAAATATTACTATGCTTGGGAGAACTTGTGTTTTTTCTGTGTTTGTGTGTGTGTTTGTGTTTGTTTGTGTGTGTGTGTTTGTGTGTGATGCACTTGGAGGGAAGAGCTGGCTGGAACTCTCAACAGAAGCAGCAGAACGCACTGCAACATTTGGTTGCAGGTCCCATTTGTGACATACCACAGATGAAGTCCCTACTTTGAAGCATTTACCATATAGAAGCATTTACCTTCTCCCAATCCAGAGTTTTTCATACCCTTTTTTTTGAAATACACCAAGCATGCCCCCCCAACATTTCTCTGATGAAAAGAGGGACGCCCCATTCGATAATGGTAATTTTCTTCTTTCTACCCCACACAACTGACTGGGTTGCCCCAGCCACTCTGGGCAGCATCCAACATGTATAAAAACATAATAAAACACTCGACGTTTTAAAAAAAACCTTCACTGTACAAGACGACTCGGGAGTCGGAGAACTCCATACTTCCCAACATTTCTCCACTGAAAATAGGGACACCCTAAGGAAAAGAGATTAACAGTAATCCTTCAAGTGGGTTGATTGGTTTGGCTATGCGTTGGTTAAGTGGTTAATTGGTGAGCTATGAGATGAAGGGGAGGGTCAGATGCCTTGTCAATCAAAGAATGCCTTGTCAACCAATCCCAGGCAGCTTTGTCAATCCCAGCAGCCTTGGCAACCAATCCGAGGCAGCTTTGTCAATCCCAGCAGCCTTGGCAACCAATCCGAGGCAGCTTTGTCAATCCCAGCAGCCTTGCAACCAATCCCAGGCAGCTTTGTCACTCCCAGGAGCAGGTATAAAACAGCATGGCCTGGCCTGCGCTCAGGCCATTGGCCTGCGCTCAGGCCATTGGCCTGCGCTCAGGCCATTGGCCTGCGCTCAGGCCATTGGCCTGCGCTCAGGCCATTGGCCTGCGCTCAGGCCATTGGCCTGCGCTCAGGCCATTGGCCTGCGCTCAGGCCATTGGCCTGCGCGCCGCGCAATTTCTCTCTCTGTTTTCCCTCTTGTTTTGACTGTTCTTCTTCTCCCCCCCCCCCCACCTATTCTCAGGTTTTGGGTTTCTTTCATTCCTTTACCACTCTTTCCTCCTTTCACTCTCTTCCGGATTGTGCAAAGTTTCCTCTTTTCTTCCATCTCCTTTTCTCTCATGCTTTTACACTGGTAAGCCCAAAAGGAGGAGGAGGATTTCTAAAAGGAAACCTGTGGGAACGCACTGAACCCATTAGGAGGAGAAGGGTAAGAAGAGCTTGCTATCCACATAGCAAGGAGGGTACTGAGAAATATTACTATGCTTGGGAGAACTTGTGTTTTTTCTGTGTTTGTGTGTGTGTTTGTGTTTGTTTGTGTGTGATGCACTTGGAGGGAAGAGCTGGCTGGAACTCTCAACAGAAGCAGCAGAACGCACTGCAACATTTGGTTGCAGGTCCCATTTGTGACATACCACAGATGAAGTCCCTACTTTGAAGCATTTACCATATAGAAGCATTTACCTTCTCCCAATCCAGAGTTTTTCATACCCTTTTTTTTGAAATATACCAAGCATGCCCCCCCAACATTTCTCTGATGAAAAGAGGGACGCCCCATTCGATAATGGTAATTTTATTCTTTCTACCCCACACAACTGACTGGGTTGCCCCAGCCACTCTGGGCAGCATCCAACATGTATAAAAACATAATAAAACACTCGACGTTTTAAAAAAAACCTTCACTGTACAAGACGACTCGGGAGTCGGAGAACTCCATACCTCCCAACATTTCTCCACTGAAAATAGGGACACCCTAAGGAAAAGAGATTAACAGTAATCCTTCAAGTGGGTTGATTGGTTTGGCTATGCGTTGGTTAAGTGGTTAATTGGTGAGCTATGAGATGAAGGGGAGGGTCAGATGCCTTGTCAATCAAAGAATGCCTTGTCAACCAATCCCAGGCAGCTTTGTCAATCCCAGCAGCCTTGGCAACCAATCCGAGGCAGCTTTGTCAATCCCAGCAGCCTTGGCAACCAATCCGAGGCAGCTTTGTCAATCCCAGCAGCCTTGGCAACCAATCCGAGGCAGCTTTGTCAATCCCAGCAGCCTTGGCAACCAATCCGAGGCAGCTTTGTCAATCCCAGCAGCCTTGCAACCAATCCGAGGCAGCTTTGTCACTCCCAGCAGCAGGTATAAAACAGCATGGCCTGGCCTGCGCTCAGGCCATTCGCCTGCGCGCTGCGCAATTTCTCTCTCTGTTTTCCCTCTTGTTTTGACTGTTCTTCTTCTCCCCCCCCCCCCTATTCTCAGGTTTTGGCTTTCTTTCATTCCTTTACCACTCTTTCCTCCTTTCACTCTCTTCCGGATTGTGCAAAGTTTCCTCTTTTCTTCCATCTCCTTTTCTCTCATGCTTTTACACTGGTAAGCCCAAAAGGAGGAGGAGGATTTCTAAATGGAAAGCTGTGGGAACGCACTGAACCCATTTGGAGGAGAAGGGTAAGAAGAGCTTGCTATCCACATAGCAAGGAGGGTACTGAGAAATATTACTATGCTTGGGAGAACTTGTGTTTTTTCTGTGTTTGTGTGTGTGTTTGTGTTTGTTTGTGTGTGTGTGTTTGTGTGTGATGCACTTGGAGGGAAGAGCTGGCTGGAACTCTCAACAGAAGCAGCAGAACGCACTGCAACATTTGGTTGCAGGTCCCATTTGTGACATACCACAGATGAAGTCCTCTGAAGCTACCATATAGAAGCATTTACCTTCTCCCAATCCAGAGTTTTTCATACCCTTTTTTTTGAAATACACCAAGCATGCCCCCCCAACATTTCTCTGATGAAAAGAGGGACGCCCCATTCGATAATGGTAATTTTCTTCTTTCTACCCCACACAACTGACTGGGTTGCCCCAGCCACTCTGGGCAGCATCCAACATGTATAAAAACATAATAAAACACTCGACGTTTTAAAAAAAACCTTCACTGTACAAGACGACTCGGGAGTCGGAGAACTCCATACTTCCCAACATTTCTCCACTGAAAATAGGGACACCCTAAGGAAAAGAGATTAACAGTAATCCTTCAAGTGGGTTGATTGGTTTGGCTATGCGTTGGTTAAGTGGTTAATTGGTGAGCTATGAGATGAAGGGGAGGGTCAGATGCCTTGTCAATCAAAGAATGCCTTGTCAACCAATCCCAGGCAGCTTTGTCAATCCCAGCAGCCTTGGCAACCAATCCGAGGCAGCTTTGTCAATCCCAGCAGCCTTGGCAACCAATCCGAGGCAGCTTTGTCAATCCCAGCAGCCTTGCAACCAATCCGAGGCAGCTTTGTCACTCCCAGCAGCAGGTATAAAACAGCATGGCCTGGGCATTGGCCTGCGCTCCGCGCAATTTCTCTCTCTGTTTTCCCTCTTGTTTTGACTGTTCTTCTTCTCCCCCCCCCCCCCAACTATTCTCAGGTTTTGGGTTTCTTTCATTCCTTTACCACTCTTTCCTCCTTTCACTCTCTTCCGGATTGTGCAAAGTTTCCTCTTTTCTTCCATCTCCTTTTCTCTCATGCTTTTACACTGGTAAGCCCAAAAGGAGGAGGAGGATTTCTAAATGGAAACCTGTGGGAACGCACTGAACCCATTTGGAGGAGAAGGGCAAGAAGAGCTTGCTATCCACATAGCAAGGAGGGTACTGAGAAATATTACTATGCTTGGGAGAACTTGTGTTTTTTCTGTGTTTGTGTGTGTGTTTGTGTTTGTTTGTGTGTGTGTGTTTGTGTGTGATGCACTTGGAGGGAAGAGCTGGCTGGAACTCTCAACAGAAGCAGCAGAACGCACTGCAACATTTGGTTGCAGGTCCCATTTGTGACATACCACAGATGAAGTCCCTACTTTGAAGCATTTACCATATAGAAGCATTTACCTTCTCCCAATCCAGAGTTTTTCATACCCTTTTTTTTGAAATATACCAAGCATGCCCCCCCAACATTTCTCTGATGAAAAGAGGGACGCCCCATTCGATAATGGTAATTTTATTCTTTCTACCCCACACAACTGACTGGGTTGCCCCAGCCACTCTGGGCAGCATCCAACATGTATAAAAACATAATAAAACACTCGACGTTTTAAAAAAAACCTTCACTGTACAAGACGACTCGGGAGTCGGAGAACTCCATACCTCCCAACATTTCTCCACTGAAAATAGGGACACCCTAAGGAAAAGAGATTAACAGTAATCCTTCAAGTGGGTTGATTGGTTTGGCTATGCGTTGGTTAAGTGGTTAATTGGTGAGCTATGAGATGAAGGGGAGGGTCAGATGCCTTGTCAATCAAAGAATGCCTTGTCAACCAATCCCAGGCAGCTTTGTCAATCCCAGCAGCCTTGGCAACCAATCCGAGGCAGCTTTGTCAATCCCAGCAGCCTTGGCAACCAATCCGAGGCAGCTTTGTCAATCCCAGCAGCCTTGCAACCAATCCGAGGCAGCTTTGTCACTCCCAGCAGCAGGTATAAAACAGCATGGCCTGGCCTGCGCTCAGGCCATTGGCCTGCGCTCAGGCCATTGGCCTGCGCTCAGGCCATTGGCCTGCGCTCAGGCCATTGGCCTGCGCTCAGGCCATTGGCCTGCGCTCAGGCCATTGGCCTGCGCTCAGGCCATTGGCCTGCGCTCAGGCCATTGGCCTGCGCTCAGGCCATTGGCCTGCGCGCCGCGCAATTTCTCTCTCTGTTTTCCCTCTTGTTTTGACTGTTCTTCTTCTCCCCCCCCCCCACCTATTCTCAGGTTTTGGGTTTCTTTCATTCCTTTACCACTCTTTCCTCCTTTCACTCTCTTCCGGATTGTGCAAAGTTTCCTCTTTTCTTCCATCTCCTTTTCTCTCATGCTTTTACACTGGTAAGCCCAAAAGGAGGAGGAGGATTTCTAAAAGGAAACCTGTGGGAACGCACTGAACCCATTAGGAGGAGAAGGGTAAGAAGAGCTTGCTATCCACATAGCAAGGAGGGTACTGAGAAATATTACTATGCTTGGGAGAACTTGTGTTTTTTCTGTGTTTGTGTGTGTGTTTGTGTTTGTTTGTGTGTGATGCACTTGGAGGGAAGAGCTGGCTGGAACTCTCAACAGAAGCAGCAGAACGCACTGCAACATTTGGTTGCAGGTCCCATTTGTGACATACCACAGATGAAGTCCCTACTTTGAAGCATTTACCATATAGAAGCATTTACCTTCTCCCAATCCAGAGTTTTTCATACCCTTTTTTTTGAAATATACCAAGCATGCCCCCCCAACATTTCTCTGATGAAAAGAGGGACGCCCCATTCGATAATGGTAATTTTATTCTTTCTACCCCACACAACTGACTGGGTTGCCCCAGCCACTCTGGGCAGCATCCAACATGTATAAAAACATAATAAAACACTCGACGTTTTAAAAAAAACCTTCACTGTACAAGACGACTCGGGTGTCGGAGAACTCCATACCTCCCAACAAACTCCATACCTCCCAACATTTCTCCACTGAAAATAGGGACACCCTAAGGAAAAGAGATTAACAGTAATCCTTCAAGTGGGTTGATTGGTTTGGCTATGCGTTGGTTAAGTGGTTAATTGGTGAGCTATGAGATGAAGGGGAGGGTCACATGCCTTGTCAATCAAAGAATGCCTTGTCAACCAATCCCAGGCAGCTTTGTCAATCCCAGCAGCCTTGGCAACCAATCCGAGGCAGCTTTGTCAATCCCAGCAGCCTTGGCAACCAATCCGAGGCAGCTTTGTCAATCCCAGCAGCCTTGCAACCAATCCGAGGCAGCTTTGTCACTCCCAGCAGCAGGTATAAAACAGCATGGCCTGGCCTGCGCTCAGGCCATTGGCCTGCGCTCAGGCCATTGGCCTGCGCTCAGGCCATTGGCCTGCGCTCAGGCCATTGGCCTGCGCTCAGGCCATTGGCCTGCGCTCAGGCCATTGGCCTGCGCTCAGGCCATTGGCCTGCGCTCAGGCCATTGGCCTGCGCTCAGGCCATTGGCCTGCGCTCAGGCCATTGGCCTGCGCTCAGGCCATTGGCCTGCGCTCAGGCCATTGGCCTGCGCTCAGGCCATTGGCCTGCGCTCAGGCCATTGGCCTGCGCTCAGGCCATTGGCCTGCGCGCCGCGCAATTTCTCTCTCTGTTTTCCCTCTTGTTTTGACTGTTCTTCTTCTCCCCCCCCCCACCTATTCTCAGGTTTTGGGTTTCTTTCATTCCTTTACCACTCTTTCCTCCTTTCACTCTCTTCCGGATTGTGCAAAGTTTCCTCTTTTCTTCCATCTCCTTTTCTCTCATGCTTTTACACTGGTAAGCCCAAAAGGAGGAGGAGGATTTCTAAAAGGAAACCTGTGGGAACGCACTGAACCCATTAGGAGGAGAAGGGTAAGAAGAGCTTGCTATCCACATAGCAAGGAGGGTACTGAGAAATATTACTATGCTTGGGAGAACTTGTGTTTTTTCTGTGTTTGTGTGTGTGTTTGTGTTTGTTTGTGTGTGTGTGTTTGTGTGTGATGCACTTGGAGGGAAGAGCTGGCTGGAACTCTCAACAGAAGCAGCAGAACGCACTGCAACATTTGGTTGCAGGTCCCATTTGTGACATACCACAGATGAAGTCCCTACTTTGAAGCATTTACCATATAGAAGCATTTACCTTCTCCCAATCCAGAGTTTTTCATACCCTTTTTTTTGAAATATACCAAGCATGCCCCCCCAACATTTCTCTGATGAAAAGAGGGACGCCCCATTCGATAATGGTAATTTTCTTCTTTCTACCCCACACAACTGACTGGGTTGCCCCAGCCACTCTGGGCAGCATCCAACATGTATAAAAACATAATAAAACACTCGACGTTTTAAAAAAAACCTTCACTGTACAAGACGACTCGGGTGTCGGAGAACTCCATACCTCCCAACATTTCTCCACTGAAAATAGGGACACCCTAAGGAAAAGAGATTAACAGTAATCCTTCAAGTGGGTTGATTGGTTTGGCTATGCGTTGGTTAAGTGGTTAATTGGTGAGCTATGAGATGAAGGGGAGGGTCAGATGCCTTGTCAATCAAAGAATGCCTTGTCAACCAATCCCAGGCAGCTTTGTCAATCCCAGCAGCCTTGGCAACCAATCCGAGGCAGCTTTGTCAATCCCAGCAGCCTTGGCAACCAATCCGAGGCAGCTTTGTCAATCCCAGCAGCCTTGCAACCAATCCGAGGCAGCTTTGTCACTCCCAGCAGCAGGTATAAAACAGCATGGCCTGGACTGCGCTCAGGCCATTGGCCTGCGCTCAGGCCATTGGCCTGCGCGCCGCGCAATTTCTCTCTCTGTTTTCCCTCTTGTTTTGACTGTTCTTCTTCTCCCCCCCCCCACCTATTCTCAGGTTTTGGGTTTCTTTCATTCCTTTACCACTCTTTCCTCCTTTCACTCTCTTCCGGATTGTGCAAAGTTTCCTCTTTTCTTCCATCTCCTTTTCTCTCATGCTTTTACACTGGTAAGCCCAAAAGGAGGAGGAGGATTTCTAACTGGAAAGCTGTGGGAACGCACTGAACCCATTTGGAGGAGAAGGGCAAGAAGAGCTTGCTATCCACATAGCAAGGAGGGTACTGAGAAATATTACTATGCTTGGGAGAACTTGTGTTTTTTCTGTGTTTGTGTGTGTGTTTGTGTTTGTTTGTGTGTGTGTGTTTGTGTGTGATGCACTTGGAGGGAAGAGCTGGCTGGAACTCTCAACAGAAGCAGCAGAACGCACTGCAACATTTGGTTGCAGGTCCCATTTGTGACATACCACAGATGAAGTCCCTACTTTGAAGCATTTACCATATAGAAGCATTTACTTTCTCCCAATCCAGAGTTTTTCATACCCTTTTTTTTTGAAATATACGAAGCATGCCCCCCCAACATTTCTCTGATGAAAAGAGGGACGCCCCATTCGATAATGGTAATTTTATTCTTTCTACCCCACACAACTGACTGGGTTGCCCCAGCCACTCTGGGCAGCATCCAACATGTATAAAAACATAATAAAACACTCGACGTTTTAAAAAAAACCTTCACTGTACAAGACGACTCGGGAGTCGGAGAACTCCATACCTCCCAACATTTCTCCACTGAAAATAGGGACACCCTAAGGAAAAGAGATTAACAGTAATCCTTCAAGTGGGTTGATTGGTTTGGCTATGCGTTGGTTAAGTGGTTAATTGGTGAGCTATGAGATGAAGGGGAGGGTCAGATGCCAGGTCAATCAAAGAATGCCTTGTCAAACAATCCCAGGCAGCTTTGTCAATCCCAGCAGCCTTGGCAACCAATCCGAGGCAGCTTTGTCAATCCCAGCAGCCTTGGCAACCAATCCGAGGCAGCTTTGTCGATCCCAGCAGCCTTGCAACCAATCCGAGGCAGCTTTGTCACTCCCAGCAGCAGGTATAAAACAGCATGGCCTGGCCTGCGCGGGCCATTGGCCTGCGCGCCGCGCAATTTCTCTCTCTGTTTTCCCTCTTGTTTTGACTGTTCTTCTTCTCCCCCCCCCCACCTATTCTCAGGTTTTGGGTTTCTTTCATTCCTTTACCACTCTTTCCTCCTTTCACTCTCTTCCGGATTGTGCAAAGTTTCCTCTTTTCTTCCATCTCCTTTTCTCTCATGCTTTTACACTGGTAAGCCCAAAAGGAGGAGGAGGATTTCTAAAAGGAAACCTGTGGGAACGCACTGAACCCATTAGGAGGAGAAGGGTAAGAAGAGCTTGCTATCCACATAGCAAGGAGGGTACTGAGAAATATTACTATGCTTGGGAGAACTTGTGTTTTTTCTGTGTTTGTGTGTGTGTTTGTGTTTGTTTGTGTGTGATGCACTTGGAGAGAAGAGCTGGCTGGAACTCTCAACAGAAGCAGCAGAACGCACTGCAACATTTGGTTGCAGGTCCCATTTGTGACATACCACAGATGAAGTCCCTACTTTGAAGCATTTACCATATAGAAGCATTTACCTTCTCCCAATCCAGAGTTTTTCATACCCTTTTTTTTGAAATATACCAAGCATGCCCCCCCAACATTTCTCTGATGAAAAGAGGGACGCCCCATTCGATAATGGTAATTTTATTCTTTCTACCCCACACAACTGACTGGGTTGCCCCAGCCACTCTGGGCAGCATCCAACATGTATAAAAACATAATAAAACACTCGACGTTTTAAAAAAAACCTTCACTGTACAAGACGACTCGGGAGTCGGAGAACTCCATACTTCCCAACATTTCTCCACTGAAAATAGGGACACCCTAAGGAAAAGAGATTAACAGTAATCCTTCAAGTGGGTTGATTGGTTTGGCTATGCGTTGGTTAAGTGGTTAATTGGTGAGCTATGAGATGAAGGGGAGGGTCAGATGCCTTGTCAATCAAAGAATGCCTTGTCAACCAATCCCAGGCAGCTTTGTCAATCCCAGCAGCCTTGGCAACCAATCCGAGGCAGCTTTGTCAATCCCAGCAGCCTTGGCAACCAATCCGAGGCAGCTTTGTCAATCCCAGCAGCCTTGCAACCAATCCCAGGCAGCTTTGTCACTCCCAGGAGCAGGTATAAAACAGCATGGCCTGGCCTGCGCTCAGGCCATTGGCCTGCGCTCAGGCCATTGGCCTGCGCTCAGGCCATTGGCCTGCGCTCAGGCCATTGGCCTGCGCTCAGGCCATTGGCCTGCGCTCAGGCCATTGGCCTGCGCTCAGGCCATTGGCCTGCGCGCCGCGCAATTTCTCTCTCTGTTTTCCCTCTTGTTTTGACTGTTCTTCTTCTCCCCCCCCCCCCACCTATTCTCAGGTTTTGGGTTTCTTTCATTCCTTTACCACTCTTTCCTCCTTTCACTCTCTTCCGGATTGTGCAAAGTTTCCTCTTTTCTTCCATCTCCTTTTCTCTCATGCTTTTACACTGGTAAGCCCAAAAGGAGGAGGAGGATTTCTAAAAGGAAACCTGTGGGAACGCACTGAACCCATTAGGAGGAGAAGGGTAAGAAGAGCTTGCTATCCACATAGCAAGGAGGGTACTGAGAAATATTACTATGCTTGGGAGAACTTGTGTTTTTTCTGTGTTTGTGTGTGTGTTTGTGTTTGTTTGTGTGTGATGCACTTGGAGGGAAGAGCTGGCTGGAACTCTCAACAGAAGCAGCAGAACGCACTGCAACATTTGGTTGCAGGTCCCATTTGTGACATACCACAGATGAAGTCCCTACTTTGAAGCATTTACCATATAGAAGCATTTACCTTCTCCCAATCCAGAGTTTTTCATACCCTTTTTTTTGAAATATACCAAGCATGCCCCCCCAACATTTCTCTGATGAAAAGAGGGACGCCCCATTCGATAATGGTAATTTTATTCTTTCTACCCCACACAACTGACTGGGTTGCCCCAGCCACTCTGGGCAGCATCCAACATGTATAAAAACATAATAAAACACTCGACGTTTTAAAAAAAACCTTCACTGTACAAGACGACTCGGGTGTCGGAGAACTCCATACCTCCCAACATTTCTCCACTGAAAATAGGGACACCCTAAGGAAAAGAGATTAACAGTAATCCTTCAAGTGGGTTGATTGGTTTGGCTATGCGTTGGTTAAGTGGTTAATTGGTGAGCTATGAGATGAAGGGGAGGGTCACATGCCTTGTCAATCAAAGAATGCCTTGTCAACCAATCCCAGGCAGCTTTGTCAATCCCAGCAGCCTTGGCAACCAATCCGAGGCAGCTTTGTCAATCCCAGCAGCCTTGGCAACCAATCCGAGGCAGCTTTGTCAATCCCAGCAGCCTTGCAACCAATCCGAGGCAGCTTTGTCACTCCCAGCAGCAGGTATAAAACAGCATGGCCTGGCCTGCGCTCAGGCCATTGGCCTGCGCTCAGGCCATTGGCCTGCGCTCAGGCCATTGGCCTGCGCTCAGGCCATTGGCCTGCGCTCAGGCCATTGGCCTGCGCTCAGGCCATTGGCCTGCGCTCAGGCCATTGGCCTGCGCTCAGGCCATTGGCCTGCGCTCAGGCCATTGGCCTGCGCTCAGGCCATTGGCCTGCGCTCAGGCCATTGGCCTGCGCTCAGGCCATTGGCCTGCGCTCAGGCCATTGGCCTGCGCGCCGCGCAATTTCTCTCTCTGTTTTCCCTCTTGTTTTGACTGTTCTTCTTCTCCCCCCCCCCACCTATTCTCAGGTTTTGGGTTTCTTTCATTCCTTTACCACTCTTTCCTCCTTTCACTCTCTTCCGGATTGTGCAAAGTTTCCTCTTTTCTTCCATCTCCTTTTCTCTCATGCTTTTACACTGGTAAGCCCAAAAGGAGGAGGAGGATTTCTAAAAGGAAACCTGTGGGAACGCACTGAACCCATTAGGAGGAGAAGGGTAAGAAGAGCTTGCTATCCACATAGCAAGGAGGGTACTGAGAAATATTACTATGCTTGGGAGAACTTGTGTTTTTTCTGTGTTTGTGTGTGTGTTTGTGTTTGTTTGTGTGTGTGTGTTTGTGTGTGATGCACTTGGAGGGAAGAGCTGGCTGGAACTCTCAACAGAAGCAGCAGAACGCACTGCAACATTTGGTTGCAGGTCCCATTTGTGACATACCACAGATGAAGTCCCTACTTTGAAGCATTTACCATATAGAAGCATTTACCTTCTCCCAATCCAGAGTTTTTCATACCCTTTTTTTTGAAATATACCAAGCATGCCCCCCCAACATTTCTCTGATGAAAAGAGGGACGCCCCATTCGATAATGGTAATTTTCTTCTTTCTACCCCACACAACTGACTGGGTTGCCCCAGCCACTCTGGGCAGCATCCAACATGTATAAAAACATAATAAAACACTCGACGTTTTAAAAAAAACCTTCACTGTACAAGACGACTCGGGTGTCGGAGAACTCCATACCTCCCAACATTTCTCCACTGAAAATAGGGACACCCTAAGGAAAAGAGATTAACAGTAATCCTTCAAGTGGGTTGATTGGTTTGGCTATGCGTTGGTTAAGTGGTTAATTGGTGAGCTATGAGATGAAGGGGAGGGTCAGATGCCTTGTCAATCAAAGAATGCCTTGTCAACCAATCCCAGGCAGCTTTGTCAATCCCAGCAGCCTTGGCAACCAATCCGAGGCAGCTTTGTCAATCCCAGCAGCCTTGGCAACCAATCCGAGGCAGCTTTGTCAATCCCAGCAGCCTTGCAACCAATCCGAGGCAGCTTTGTCACTCCCAGCAGCAGGTATAAAACAGCATGGCCTGGACTGCGCTCAGGCCATTGGCCTGCGCTCAGGCCATTGGCCTGCGCGCCGCGCAATTTCTCTCTCTGTTTTCCCTCTTGTTTTGACTGTTCTTCTTCTCCCCCCCCCCACCTATTCTCAGGTTTTGGGTTTCTTTCATTCCTTTACCACTCTTTCCTCCTTTCACTCTCTTCCGGATTGTGCAAAGTTTCCTCTTTTCTTCCATCTCCTTTTCTCTCATGCTTTTACACTGGTAAGCCCAAAAGGAGGAGGAGGATTTCTAACTGGAAAGCTGTGGGAACGCACTGAACCCATTTGGAGGAGAAGGGCAAGAAGAGCTTGCTATCCACATAGCAAGGAGGGTACTGAGAAATATTACTATGCTTGGGAGAACTTGTGTTTTTTCTGTGTTTGTGTGTGTGTTTGTGTTTGTTTGTGTGTGTGTGTTTGTGTGTGATGCACTTGGAGGGAAGAGCTGGCTGGAACTCTCAACAGAAGCAGCAGAACGCACTGCAACATTTGGTTGCAGGTCCCATTTGTGACATACCACAGATGAAGTCCCTACTTTGAAGCATTTACCATATAGAAGCATTTACTTTCTCCCAATCCAGAGTTTTTCATACCCTTTTTTTTTGAAATATACGAAGCATGCCCCCCCAACATTTCTCTGATGAAAAGAGGGACGCCCCATTCGATAATGGTAATTTTATTCTTTCTACCCCACACAACTGACTGGGTTGCCCCAGCCACTCTGGGCAGCATCCAACATGTATAAAAACATAATAAAACACTCGACGTTTTAAAAAAAACCTTCACTGTACAAGACGACTCGGGAGTCGGAGAACTCCATACCTCCCAACATTTCTCCACTGAAAATAGGGACACCCTAAGGAAAAGAGATTAACAGTAATCCTTCAAGTGGGTTGATTGGTTTGGCTATGCGTTGGTTAAGTGGTTAATTGGTGAGCTATGAGATGAAGGGGAGGGTCAGATGCCAGGTCAATCAAAGAATGCCTTGTCAAACAATCCCAGGCAGCTTTGTCAATCCCAGCAGCCTTGGCAACCAATCCGAGGCAGCTTTGTCAATCCCAGCAGCCTTGGCAACCAATCCGAGGCAGCTTTGTCGATCCCAGCAGCCTTGCAACCAATCCGAGGCAGCTTTGTCACTCCCAGCAGCAGGTATAAAACAGCATGGCCTGGCCTGCGCGGGCCATTGGCCTGCGCGCCGCGCAATTTCTCTCTCTGTTTTCCCTCTTGTTTTGACTGTTCTTCTTCTCCCCCCCCCCACCTATTCTCAGGTTTTGGGTTTCTTTCATTCCTTTACCACTCTTTCCTCCTTTCACTCTCTTCCGGATTGTGCAAAGTTTCCTCTTTTCTTCCATCTCCTTTTCTCTCATGCTTTTACACTGGTAAGCCCAAAAGGAGGAGGAGGATTTCTAAAAGGAAACCTGTGGGAACGCACTGAACCCATTAGGAGGAGAAGGGTAAGAAGAGCTTGCTATCCACATAGCAAGGAGGGTACTGAGAAATATTACTATGCTTGGGAGAACTTGTGTTTTTTCTGTGTTTGTGTGTGTGTTTGTGTTTGTTTGTGTGTGATGCACTTGGAGAGAAGAGCTGGCTGGAACTCTCAACAGAAGCAGCAGAACGCACTGCAACATTTGGTTGCAGGTCCCATTTGTGACATACCACAGATGAAGTCCCTACTTTGAAGCATTTACCATATAGAAGCATTTACCTTCTCCCAATCCAGAGTTTTTCATACCCTTTTTTTTGAAATATACCAAGCATGCCCCCCCAACATTTCTCTGATGAAAAGAGGGACGCCCCATTCGATAATGGTAATTTTATTCTTTCTACCCCACACAACTGACTGGGTTGCCCCAGCCACTCTGGGCAGCATCCAACATGTATAAAAACATAATAAAACACTCGACGTTTTAAAAAAAACCTTCACTGTACAAGACGACTCGGGAGTCGGAGAACTCCATACTTCCCAACATTTCTCCACTGAAAATAGGGACACCCTAAGGAAAAGAGATTAACAGTAATCCTTCAAGTGGGTTGATTGGTTTGGCTATGCGTTGGTTAAGTGGTTAATTGGTGAGCTATGAGATGAAGGGGAGGGTCAGATGCCTTGTCAATCAAAGAATGCCTTGTCAACCAATCCCAGGCAGCTTTGTCAATCCCAGCAGCCTTGGCAACCAATCCGAGGCAGCTTTGTCAATCCCAGCAGCCTTGGCAACCAATCCGAGGCAGCTTTGTCAATCCCAGCAGCCTTGCAACCAATCCCAGGCAGCTTTGTCACTCCCAGGAGCAGGTATAAAACAGCATGGCCTGGCCTGCGCTCAGGCCATTGGCCTGCGCTCAGGCCATTGGCCTGCGCTCAGGCCATTGGCCTGCGCTCAGGCCATTGGCCTGCGCTCAGGCCATTGGCCTGCGCTCAGGCCATTGGCCTGCGCTCAGGCCATTGGCCTGCGCTCAGGCCATTGGCCTGCGCTCAGGCCATTGGCCTGCGCTCAGGCCATTGGCCTGCGCGCCGCGCAATTTCTCTCTCTGTTTTCCCTCTTGTTTTGACTGTTCTTCTTCTCCCCCCCCCCCCCACCTATTCTCAGGTTTTGGGTTTCTTTCATTCCTTTACCACTCTTTCCTCCTTTCACTCTCTTCCGGATTGTGCAAAGTTTCCTCTTTTCTTCCATCTCCTTTTCTCTCATGCTTTTACACTGGTAAGCCCAAAAGGAGGAGGAGGATTTCTAAAAGGAAACCTGTGGGAACGCACTGAACCCATTAGGAGGAGAAGGGTAAGAAGAGCTTGCTATCCACATAGCAAGGAGGGTACTGAGAAATATTACTATGCTTGGGAGAACTTGTGTTTTTTCTGTGTTTGTGTGTGTGTTTGTGTTTGTTTGTGTGTGATGCACTTGGAGGGAAGAGCTGGCTGGAACTCTCAACAGAAGCAGCAGAACGCACTGCAACATTTGGTTGCAGGTCCCATTTGTGACATACCACAGATGAAGTCCCTACTTTGAAGCATTTACCATATAGAAGCATTTACCTTCTCCCAATCCAGAGTTTTTCATACCCTTTTTTTTGAAATATACCAAGCATGCCCCCCCAACATTTCTCTGATGAAAAGAGGGACGCCCCATTCGATAATGGTAATTTTATTCTTTCTACCCCACACAACTGACTGGGTTGCCCCAGCCACTCTGGGCAGCATCCAACATGTATAAAAACATAATAAAACACTCGACGTTTTAAAAAAAACCTTCACTGTACAAGACGACTCGGGAGTCGGAGAACTCCATACCTCCCAACATTTCTCCACTGAAAATAGGGACACCCTAAGGAAAAGAGATTAACAGTAATCCTTCAAGTGGGTTGATTGGTTTGGCTATGCGTTGGTTAAGTGGTTAATTGGTGAGCTATGAGATGAAGGGGAGGGTCAGATGCCTTGTCAATCAAAGAATGCCTTGTCAACCAATCCCAGGCAGCTTTGTCAATCCCAGCAGCCTTGGCAACCAATCCGAGGCAGCTTTGTCAATCCCAGCAGCCTTGGCAACCAATCCGAGGCAGCTTTGTCAATCCCAGCAGCCTTGGCAACCAATCCGAGGCAGCTTTGTCAATCCCAGCAGCCTTGGCAACCAATCCGAGGCAGCTTTGTCAATCCCAGCAGCCTTGCAACCAATCCGAGGCAGCTTTGTCACTCCCAGCAGCAGGTATAAAACAGCATGGCCTGGCCTGCGCTCAGGCCATTCGCCTGCGCGCTGCGCAATTTCTCTCTCTGTTTTCCCTCTTGTTTTGACTGTTCTTCTTCTCCCCCCCCCCCCTATTCTCAGGTTTTGGCTTTCTTTCATTCCTTTACCACTCTTTCCTCCTTTCACTCTCTTCCGGATTGTGCAAAGTTTCCTCTTTTCTTCCATCTCCTTTTCTCTCATGCTTTTACACTGGTAAGCCCAAAAGGAGGAGGAGGATTTCTAAATGGAAAGCTGTGGGAACGCACTGAACCCATTTGGAGGAGAAGGGTAAGAAGAGCTTGCTATCCACATAGCAAGGAGGGTACTGAGAAATATTACTATGCTTGGGAGAACTTGTGTTTTTTCTGTGTTTGTGTGTGTGTTTGTGTTTGTTTGTGTGTGTGTGTTTGTGTGTGATGCACTTGGAGGGAAGAGCTGGCTGGAACTCTCAACAGAAGCAGCAGAACGCACTGCAACATTTGGTTGCAGGTCCCATTTGTGACATACCACAGATGAAGTCCCTACTTTGAAGCATTTACCTTCTCCCAATCCAGAGTTTTTCATACCCTTTTTTTTGAAATACACCAAGCATGCCCCCCCAACATTTCTCTGATGAAAAGAGGGACGCCCCATTCGATAATGGTAATTTTCTTCTTTCTACCCCACACAACTGACTGGGTTGCCCCAGCCACTCTGGGCAGCATCCAACATGTATAAAAACATAATAAAACACTCGACGTTTTAAAAAAAACCTTCACTGTACAAGACGACTCGGGAGTCGGAGAACTCCATACTTCCCAACATTTCTCCACTGAAAATAGGGACACCCTAAGGAAAAGAGATTAACAGTAATCCTTCAAGTGGGTTGATTGGTTTGGCTATGCGTTGGTTAAGTGGTTAATTGGTGAGCTATGAGATGAAGGGGAGGGTCAGATGCCTTGTCAATCAAAGAATGCCTTGTCAACCAATCCCAGGCAGCTTTGTCAATCCCAGCAGCCTTGGCAACCAATCCGAGGCAGCTTTGTCAATCCCAGCAGCCTTGGCAACCAATCCGAGGCAGCTTTGTCAATCCCAGCAGCCTTGCAACCAATCCGAGGCAGCTTTGTCACTCCCAGCAGCAGGTATAAAACAGCATGGCCTGGGCATTGGCCTGCGCTCCGCGCAATTTCTCTCTCTGTTTTCCCTCTTGTTTTGACTGTTCTTCTTCTCCCCCCCCCCCCCAACTATTCTCAGGTTTTGGGTTTCTTTCATTCCTTTACCACTCTTTCCTCCTTTCACTCTCTTCCGGATTGTGCAAAGTTTCCTCTTTTCTTCCATCTCCTTTTCTCTCATGCTTTTACACTGGTAAGCCCAAAAGGAGGAGGAGGATTTCTAAATGGAAACCTGTGGGAACGCACTGAACCCATTTGGAGGAGAAGGGCAAGAAGAGCTTGCTATCCACATAGCAAGGAGGGTACTGAGAAATATTACTATGCTTGGGAGAACTTGTGTTTTTTCTGTGTTTGTGTGTGTGTTTGTGTTTGTTTGTGTGTGTGTGTTTGTGTGTGATGCACTTGGAGGGAAGAGCTGGCTGGAACTCTCAACAGAAGCAGCAGAACGCACTGCAACATTTGGTTGCAGGTCCCATTTGTGACATACCACAGATGAAGTCCCTACTTTGAAGCATTTACCATATAGAAGCATTTACCTTCTCCCAATCCAGAGTTTTTCATACCCTTTTTTTTGAAATATACCAAGCATGCCCCCCCAACATTTCTCTGATGAAAAGAGGGACGCCCCATTCGATAATGGTAATTTTATTCTTTCTACCCCACACAACTGACTGGGTTGCCCCAGCCACTCTGGGCAGCATCCAACATGTATAAAAACATAATAAAACACTCGACGTTTTAAAAAAAACCTTCACTGTACAAGACGACTCGGGAGTCGGAGAACTCCATACCTCCCAACATTTCTCCACTGAAAATAGGGACACCCTAAGGAAAAGAGATTAACAGTAATCCTTCAAGTGGGTTGATTGGTTTGGCTATGCGTTGGTTAAGTGGTTAATTGGTGAGCTATGAGATGAAGGGGAGGGTCAGATGCCTTGTCAATCAAAGAATGCCTTGTCAACCAATCCCAGGCAGCTTTGTCAATCCCAGCAGCCTTGGCAACCAATCCGAGGCAGCTTTGTCAATCCCAGCAGCCTTGGCAACCAATCCGAGGCAGCTTTGTCAATCCCAGCAGCCTTGCAACCAATCCGAGGCAGCTTTGTCACTCCCAGCAGCAGGTATAAAACAGCATGGCCTGGCCTGCGCTCAGGCCATTGGCCTGCGCTCAGGCCATTGGCCTGCGCTCAGGCCATTGGCCTGCGCTCAGGCCATTGGCCTGCGCTCAGGCCATTGGCCTGCGCTCAGGCCATTGGCCTGCGCTCAGGCCATTGGCCTGCGCTCAGGCCATTGGCCTGCGCTCAGGCCATTGGCCTGCGCGCCGCGCAATTTCTCTCTCTGTTTTCCCTCTTGTTTTGACTGTTCTTCTTCTCCCCCCCCCCCACCTATTCTCAGGTTTTGGGTTTCTTTCATTCCTTTACCACTCTTTCCTCCTTTCACTCTCTTCCGGATTGTGCAAAGTTTCCTCTTTTCTTCCATCTCCTTTTCTCTCATGCTTTTACACTGGTAAGCCCAAAAGGAGGAGGAGGATTTCTAAAAGGAAACCTGTGGGAACGCACTGAACCCATTAGGAGGAGAAGGGTAAGAAGAGCTTGCTATCCACATAGCAAGGAGGGTACTGAGAAATATTACTATGCTTGGGAGAACTTGTGTTTTTTCTGTGTTTGTGTGTGTGTTTGTGTTTGTTTGTGTGTGATGCACTTGGAGGGAAGAGCTGGCTGGAACTCTCAACAGAAGCAGCAGAACGCACTGCAACATTTGGTTGCAGGTCCCATTTGTGACATACCACAGATGAAGTCCCTACTTTGAAGCATTTACCATATAGAAGCATTTACCTTCTCCCAATCCAGAGTTTTTCATACCCTTTTTTTTGAAATATACCAAGCATGCCCCCCCAACATTTCTCTGATGAAAAGAGGGACGCCCCATTCGATAATGGTAATTTTATTCTTTCTACCCCACACAACTGACTGGGTTGCCCCAGCCACTCTGGGCAGCATCCAACATGTATAAAAACATAATAAAACACTCGACGTTTTAAAAAAAACCTTCACTGTACAAGACGACTCGGGTGTCGGAGAACTCCATACCTCCCAACATTTCTCCACTGAAAATAGGGACACCCTAAGGAAAAGAGATTAACAGTAATCCTTCAAGTGGGTTGATTGGTTTGGCTATGCGTTGGTTAAGTGGTTAATTGGTGAGCTATGAGATGAAGGGGAGGGTCACATGCCTTGTCAATCAAAGAATGCCTTGTCAACCAATCCCAGGCAGCTTTGTCAATCCCAGCAGCCTTGGCAACCAATCCGAGGCAGCTTTGTCAATCCCAGCAGCCTTGGCAACCAATCCGAGGCAGCTTTGTCAATCCCAGCAGCCTTGCAACCAATCCGAGGCAGCTTTGTCACTCCCAGCAGCAGGTATAAAACAGCATGGCCTGGCCTGCGCTCAGGCCATTGGCCTGCGCTCAGGCCATTGGCCTGCGCTCAGGCCATTGGCCTGCGCTCAGGCCATTGGCCTGCGCTCAGGCCATTGGCCTGCGCTCAGGCCATTGGCCTGCGCTCAGGCCATTGGCCTGCGCTCAGGCCATTGGCCTGCGCTCAGGCCATTGGCCTGCGCTCAGGCCATTGGCCTGCGCGCCGCGCAATTTCTCTCTCTGTTTTCCCTCTTGTTTTGACTGTTCTTCTTCTCCCCCCCCCCACCTATTCTCAGGTTTTGGGTTTCTTTCATTCCTTTACCACTCTTTCCTCCTTTCACTCTCTTCCGGATTGTGCAAAGTTTCCTCTTTTCTTCCATCTCCTTTTCTCTCATGCTTTTACACTGGTAAGCCCAAAAGGAGGAGGAGGATTTCTAAAAGGAAACCTGTGGGAACGCACTGAACCCATTAGGAGGAGAAGGGTAAGAAGAGCTTGCTATCCACATAGCAAGGAGGGTACTGAGAAATATTACTATGCTTGGGAGAACTTGTGTTTTTTCTGTGTTTGTGTGTGTGTTTGTGTTTGTTTGTGTGTGTGTGTTTGTGTGTGATGCACTTGGAGGGAAGAGCTGGCTGGAACTCTCAACAGAAGCAGCAGAACGCACTGCAACATTTGGTTGCAGGTCCCATTTGTGACATACCACAGATGAAGTCCCTACTTTGAAGCATTTACCATATAGAAGCATTTACCTTCTCCCAATCCAGAGTTTTTCATACCCTTTTTTTTGAAATATACCAAGCATGCCCCCCCAACATTTCTCTGATGAAAAGAGGGACGCCCCATTCGATAATGGTAATTTTCTTCTTTCTACCCCACACAACTGACTGGGTTGCCCCAGCCACTCTGGGCAGCATCCAACATGTATAAAAACATAATAAAACACTCGACGTTTTAAAAAAAACCTTCACTGTACAAGACGACTCGGGTGTCGGAGAACTCCATACCTCCCAACATTTCTCCACTGAAAATAGGGACACCCTAAGGAAAAGAGATTAACAGTAATCCTTCAAGTGGGTTGATTGGTTTGGCTATGCGTTGGTTAAGTGGTTAATTGGTGAGCTATGAGATGAAGGGGAGGGTCAGATGCCTTGTCAATCAAAGAATGCCTTGTCAACCAATCCCAGGCAGCTTTGTCAATCCCAGCAGCCTTGGCAACCAATCCGAGGCAGCTTTGTCAATCCCAGCAGCCTTGGCAACCAATCCGAGGCAGCTTTGTCAATCCCAGCAGCCTTGCAACCAATCCGAGGCAGCTTTGTCACTCCCAGCAGCAGGTATAAAACAGCATGGCCTGGACTGCGCTCAGGCCATTGGCCTGCGCTCAGGCCATTGGCCTGCGCGCCGCGCAATTTCTCTCTCTGTTTTCCCTCTTGTTTTGACTGTTCTTCTTCTCCCCCCCCCCACCTATTCTCAGGTTTTGGGTTTCTTTCATTCCTTTACCACTCTTTCCTCCTTTCACTCTCTTCCGGATTGTGCAAAGTTTCCTCTTTTCTTCCATCTCCTTTTCTCTCATGCTTTTACACTGGTAAGCCCAAAAGGAGGAGGAGGATTTCTAACTGGAAAGCTGTGGGAACGCACTGAACCCATTTGGAGGAGAAGGGCAAGAAGAGCTTGCTATCCACATAGCAAGGAGGGTACTGAGAAATATTACTATGCTTGGGAGAACTTGTGTTTTTTCTGTGTTTGTGTGTGTGTTTGTGTTTGTTTGTGTGTGTGTGTTTGTGTGTGATGCACTTGGAGGGAAGAGCTGGCTGGAACTCTCAACAGAAGCAGCAGAACGCACTGCAACATTTGGTTGCAGGTCCCATTTGTGACATACCACAGATGAAGTCCCTACTTTGAAGCATTTACCATATAGAAGCATTTACTTTCTCCCAATCCAGAGTTTTTCATACCCTTTTTTTTTGAAATATACGAAGCATGCCCCCCCAACATTTCTCTGATGAAAAGAGGGACGCCCCATTCGATAATGGTAATTTTATTCTTTCTACCCCACACAACTGACTGGGTTGCCCCAGCCACTCTGGGCAGCATCCAACATGTATAAAAACATAATAAAACACTCGACGTTTTAAAAAAAACCTTCACTGTACAAGACGACTCGGGAGTCGGAGAACTCCATACCTCCCAACATTTCTCCACTGAAAATAGGGACACCCTAAGGAAAAGAGATTAACAGTAATCCTTCAAGTGGGTTGATTGGTTTGGCTATGCGTTGGTTAAGTGGTTAATTGGTGAGCTATGAGATGAAGGGGAGGGTCAGATGCCAGGTCAATCAAAGAATGCCTTGTCAAACAATCCCAGGCAGCTTTGTCAATCCCAGCAGCCTTGGCAACCAATCCGAGGCAGCTTTGTCAATCCCAGCAGCCTTGGCAACCAATCCGAGGCAGCTTTGTCGATCCCAGCAGCCTTGCAACCAATCCGAGGCAGCTTTGTCACTCCCAGCAGCAGGTATAAAACAGCATGGCCTGGCCTGCGCGGGCCATTGGCCTGCGCGCCGCGCAATTTCTCTCTCTGTTTTCCCTCTTGTTTTGACTGTTCTTCTTCTCCCCCCCCCCACCTATTCTCAGGTTTTGGGTTTCTTTCATTCCTTTACCACTCTTTCCTCCTTTCACTCTCTTCCGGATTGTGCAAAGTTTCCTCTTTTCTTCCATCTCCTTTTCTCTCATGCTTTTACACTGGTAAGCCCAAAAGGAGGAGGAGGATTTCTAAAAGGAAACCTGTGGGAACGCACTGAACCCATTAGGAGGAGAAGGGTAAGAAGAGCTTGCTATCCACATAGCAAGGAGGGTACTGAGAAATATTACTATGCTTGGGAGAACTTGTGTTTTTTCTGTGTTTGTGTGTGTGTTTGTGTTTGTTTGTGTGTGATGCACTTGGAGAGAAGAGCTGGCTGGAACTCTCAACAGAAGCAGCAGAACGCACTGCAACATTTGGTTGCAGGTCCCATTTGTGACATACCACAGATGAAGTCCCTACTTTGAAGCATTTACCATATAGAAGCATTTACCTTCTCCCAATCCAGAGTTTTTCATACCCTTTTTTTTGAAATATACCAAGCATGCCCCCCCAACATTTCTCTGATGAAAAGAGGGACGCCCCATTCGATAATGGTAATTTTATTCTTTCTACCCCACACAACTGACTGGGTTGCCCCAGCCACTCTGGGCAGCATCCAACATGTATAAAAACATAATAAAACACTCGACGTTTTAAAAAAAACCTTCACTGTACAAGACGACTCGGGTGTCGGAGAACTCCATACCTCCCAACATTTCTCCACTGAAAATAGGGACACCCTAAGGAAAAGAGATTAACAGTAATCCTTCAAGTGGGTTGATTGGTTTGGCTATGCGTTGGTTAAGTGGTTAATTGGTGAGCTATGAGATGAAGGGGAGGGTCACATGCCTTGTCAATCAAAGAATGCCTTGTCAACCAATCCCAGGCAGCTTTGTCAATCCCAGCAGCCTTGGCAACCAATCCGAGGCAGCTTTGTCAATCCCAGCAGCCTTGGCAACCAATCCGAGGCAGCTTTGTCAATCCCAGCAGCCTTGCAACCAATCCGAGGCAGCTTTGTCACTCCCAGCAGCAGGTATAAAACAGCATGGCCTGGCCTGCGCTCAGGCCATTGGCCTGCGCTCAGGCCATTGGCCTGCGCTCAGGCCATTGGCCTGCGCTCAGGCCATTGGCCTGCGCTCAGGCCATTGGCCTGCGCTCAGGCCATTGGCCTGCGCTCAGGCCATTGGCCTGCGCTCAGGCCATTGGCCTGCGCGCCGCGCAATTTCTCTCTCTGTTTTCCCTCTTGTTTTGACTGTTCTTCTTCTCCCCCCCCCCACCTATTCTCAGGTTTTGGGTTTCTTTCATTCCTTTACCACTCTTTCCTCCTTTCACTCTCTTCCGGATTGTGCAAAGTTTCCTCTTTTCTTCCATCTCCTTTTCTCTCATGCTTTTACACTGGTAAGCCCAAAAGGAGGAGGAGGATTTCTAAAAGGAAACCTGTGGGAACGCACTGAACCCATTAGGAGGAGAAGGGTAAGAAGAGCTTGCTATCCACATAGCAAGGAGGGTACTGAGAAATATTACTATGCTTGGGAGAACTTGTGTTTTTTCTGTGTTTGTGTGTGTGTTTGTGTTTGTTTGTGTGTGTGTGTTTGTGTGTGATGCACTTGGAGGGAAGAGCTGGCTGGAACTCTCAACAGAAGCAGCAGAACGCACTGCAACATTTGGTTGCAGGTCCCATTTGTGACATACCACAGATGAAGTCCCTACTTTGAAGCATTTACCATATAGAAGCATTTACCTTCTCCCAATCCAGAGTTTTTCATACCCTTTTTTTTGAAATATACCAAGCATGCCCCCCCAACATTTCTCTGATGAAAAGAGGGACGCCCCATTCGATAATGGTAATTTTCTTCTTTCTACCCCACACAACTGACTGGGTTGCCCCAGCCACTCTGGGCAGCATCCAACATGTATAAAAACATAATAAAACACTCGACGTTTTAAAAAAAACCTTCACTGTACAAGACGACTCGGGTGTCGGAGAACTCCATACCTCCCAACATTTCTCCACTGAAAATAGGGACACCCTAAGGAAAAGAGATTAACAGTAATCCTTCAAGTGGGTTGATTGGTTTGGCTATGCGTTGGTTAAGTGGTTAATTGGTGAGCTATGAGATGAAGGGGAGGGTCAGATGCCTTGTCAATCAAAGAATGCCTTGTCAACCAATCCCAGGCAGCTTTGTCAATCCCAGCAGCCTTGGCAACCAATCCGAGGCAGCTTTGTCAATCCCAGCAGCCTTGGCAACCAATCCGAGGCAGCTTTGTCAATCCCAGCAGCCTTGCAACCAATCCGAGGCAGCTTTGTCACTCCCAGCAGCAGGTATAAAACAGCATGGCCTGGACTGCGCTCAGGCCATTGGCCTGCGCTCAGGCCATTGGCCTGCGCGCCGCGCAATTTCTCTCTCTGTTTTCCCTCTTGTTTTGACTGTTCTTCTTCTCCCCCCCCCCACCTATTCTCAGGTTTTGGGTTTCTTTCATTCCTTTACCACTCTTTCCTCCTTTCACTCTCTTCCGGATTGTGCAAAGTTTCCTCTTTTCTTCCATCTCCTTTTCTCTCATGCTTTTACACTGGTAAGCCCAAAAGGAGGAGGAGGATTTCTAACTGGAAAGCTGTGGGAACGCACTGAACCCATTTGGAGGAGAAGGGCAAGAAGAGCTTGCTATCCACATAGCAAGGAGGGTACTGAGAAATATTACTATGCTTGGGAGAACTTGTGTTTTTTCTGTGTTTGTGTGTGTGTTTGTGTTTGTTTGTGTGTGTGTGTTTGTGTGTGATGCACTTGGAGGGAAGAGCTGGCTGGAACTCTCAACAGAAGCAGCAGAACGCACTGCAACATTTGGTTGCAGGTCCCATTTGTGACATACCACAGATGAAGTCCCTACTTTGAAGCATTTACCATATAGAAGCATTTACTTTCTCCCAATCCAGAGTTTTTCATACCCTTTTTTTTTGAAATATACGAAGCATGCCCCCCCAACATTTCTCTGATGAAAAGAGGGACGCCCCATTCGATAATGGTAATTTTATTCTTTCTACCCCACACAACTGACTGGGTTGCCCCAGCCACTCTGGGCAGCATCCAACATGTATAAAAACATAATAAAACACTCGACGTTTTAAAAAAAACCTTCACTGTACAAGACGACTCGGGAGTCGGAGAACTCCATACCTCCCAACATTTCTCCACTGAAAATAGGGACACCCTAAGGAAAAGAGATTAACAGTAATCCTTCAAGTGGGTTGATTGGTTTGGCTATGCGTTGGTTAAGTGGTTAATTGGTGAGCTATGAGATGAAGGGGAGGGTCAGATGCCAGGTCAATCAAAGAATGCCTTGTCAAACAATCCCAGGCAGCTTTGTCAATCCCAGCAGCCTTGGCAACCAATCCGAGGCAGCTTTGTCAATCCCAGCAGCCTTGGCAACCAATCCGAGGCAGCTTTGTCGATCCCAGCAGCCTTGCAACCAATCCGAGGCAGCTTTGTCACTCCCAGCAGCAGGTATAAAACAGCATGGCCTGGCCTGCGCGGGCCATTGGCCTGCGCGCCGCGCAATTTCTCTCTCTGTTTTCCCTCTTGTTTTGACTGTTCTTCTTCTCCCCCCCCCCACCTATTCTCAGGTTTTGGGTTTCTTTCATTCCTTTACCACTCTTTCCTCCTTTCACTCTCTTCCGGATTGTGCAAAGTTTCCTCTTTTCTTCCATCTCCTTTTCTCTCATGCTTTTACACTGGTAAGCCCAAAAGGAGGAGGAGGATTTCTAAAAGGAAACCTGTGGGAACGCACTGAACCCATTAGGAGGAGAAGGGTAAGAAGAGCTTGCTATCCACATAGCAAGGAGGGTACTGAGAAATATTACTATGCTTGGGAGAACTTGTGTTTTTTCTGTGTTTGTGTGTGTGTTTGTGTTTGTTTGTGTGTGATGCACTTGGAGAGAAGAGCTGGCTGGAACTCTCAACAGAAGCAGCAGAACGCACTGCAACATTTGGTTGCAGGTCCCATTTGTGACATACCACAGATGAAGTCCCTACTTTGAAGCATTTACCATATAGAAGCATTTACCTTCTCCCAATCCAGAGTTTTTCATACCCTTTTTTTTGAAATATACCAAGCATGCCCCCCCAACATTTCTCTGATGAAAAGAGGGACGCCCCATTCGATAATGGTAATTTTATTCTTTCTACCCCACACAACTGACTGGGTTGCCCCAGCCACTCTGGGCAGCATCCAACATGTATAAAAACATAATAAAACACTCGACGTTTTAAAAAAAACCTTCACTGTACAAGACGACTCGGGAGTCGGAGAACTCCATACCTCCCAACATTTCTCCACTGAAAATAGGGACACCCTAAGGAAAAGAGATTAACAGTAATCCTTCAAGTGGGTTGATTGGTTTGGCTATGCGTTGGTTAAGTGGTTAATTGGTGAGCTATGAGATGAAGGGGAGGGTCAGATGCCTTGTCAATCAAAGAATGCCTTGTCAACCAATCCCAGGCAGCTTTGTCAATCCCAGCAGCCTTGGCAACCAATCCGAGGCAGCTTTGTCAATCCCAGCAGCCTTGGCAACCAATCCGAGGCAGCTTTGTCAATCCCAGCAGCCTTGGCAACCAATCCGAGGCAGCTTTGTCAATCCCAGCAGCCTTGCAACCAATCCGAGGCAGCTTTGTCACTCCCAGCAGCAGGTATAAAACAGCATGGCCTGGCCTGCGCTCAGGCCATTCGCCTGCGCGCTGCGCAATTTCTCTCTCTGTTTTCCCTCTTGTTTTGACTGTTCTTCTTCTCCCCCCCCCCCCTATTCTCAGGTTTTGGCTTTCTTTCATTCCTTTACCACTCTTTCCTCCTTTCACTCTCTTCCGGATTGTGCAAAGTTTCCTCTTTTCTTCCATCTCCTTTTCTCTCATGCTTTTACACTGGTAAGCCCAAAAGGAGGAGGAGGATTTCTAAATGGAAAGCTGTGGGAACGCACTGAACCCATTTGGAGGAGAAGGGTAAGAAGAGCTTGCTATCCACATAGCAAGGAGGGTACTGAGAAATATTACTATGCTTGGGAGAACTTGTGTTTTTTCTGTGTTTGTGTGTGTGTTTGTGTTTGTTTGTGTGTGTGTGTTTGTGTGTGATGCACTTGGAGGGAAGAGCTGGCTGGAACTCTCAACAGAAGCAGCAGAACGCACTGCAACATTTGGTTGCAGGTCCCATTTGTGACATACCACAGATGAAGTCCCTACTTTGAAGCATTTACCATATAGAAGCATTTACCTTCTCCCAATCCAGAGTTTTTCATACCCTTTTTTTTGAAATACACCAAGCATGCCCCCCCAACATTTCTCTGATGAAAAGAGGGACGCCCCATTCGATAATGGTAATTTTCTTCTTTCTACCCCACACAACTGACTGGGTTGCCCCAGCCACTCTGGGCAGCATCCAACATGTATAAAAACATAATAAAACACTCGACGTTTTAAAAAAAACCTTCACTGTACAAGACGACTCGGGAGTCGGAGAACTCCATACCTCCCAACATTTCTCCACTGAAAATAGGGACACCCTAAGGAAAAGAGATTAACAGTAATCCTTCAAGTGGGTTGATTGGTTTGGCTATGCGTTGGTTAAGTGGTTAATTGGTGAGCTATGAGATGAAGGGGAGGGTCAGATGCCTTGTCAATCAAAGAATGCCTTGTCAACCAATCCCAGGCAGCTTTGTCAATCCCAGCAGCCTTGGCAACCAATCCGAGGCAGCTTTGTCAATCCCAGCAGCCTTGGCAACCAATCCGAGGCAGCTTTGTCAATCCCAGCAGCCTTGCAACCAATCCGAGGCAGCTTTGTCACTCCCAGCAGCAGGTATAAAACAGCATGGCCTGGGCATTGGCCTGCGCTCCGCGCAATTTCTCTCTCTGTTTTCCCTCTTGTTTTGACTGTTCTTCTTCTCCCCCCCCCCAACTATTCTCAGGTTTTGGGTTTCTTTCATTCCTTTACCACTCTTTCCTCCTTTCACTCTCTTCCGGATTGTGCAAAGTTTCCTCTTTTCTTCCATCTCCTTTTCTCTCATGCTTTTACACTGGTAAGCCCAAAAGGAGGAGGAGGATTTCTAAATGGAAAGCTGTGGGAACGCACTGAACCCATTTGGAGGAGAAGGGCAAGAAGAGCTTGCTATCCACATAGCAAGGAGGGTACTGAGAAATATTACTATGCTTGGGAGAACTTGTGTTTTTTCTGTGTTTGTGTGTGTGTTTGTGTTTGTTTGTGTGTGTGTGTTTGTGTGTGATGCACTTGGAGGGAAGAGCTGGCTGGAACTCTCAACAGAAGCAGCAGAACGCACTGCAACATTTGGTTGCAGGTCCCATTTGTGACATACCACAGATGAAGTCCCTACTTTGAAGCATTTACCATATAGAAGCATTTACCTTCTCCCAATCCAGAGTTTTTCATACCCTTTTTTTTTTAAATACACCAAGCATGCCCCCCCAACATTTCTCTGATGAAAAGAGGGACGCCCCATTCGATAATGGTAATTTTATTCTTTCTACCCCACACAACTGACTGGGTTGCCCCAGCCACTCTGGGCAGCATCCAACATGTATAAAAACATAATAAAACACTCGACGTTTTAAAAAAAACCTTCACTGTACAAGACGACTCGGGAGTCGGAGAACTCCATACCTCCCAACATTTCTCCACTGAAAATAAGGACACCCTGTCTACGGCCATACTACCCTGAACACGCCCGATCTCGTCTGATCTCGGAAGCTAAGCAGGGTCAGGCCTGGTTAGTACTTGGATTGAAAATAAGGACACCCTAAGGAAAAGAGATTAACAGTAATCCTTCAAGTGGGTTGATTGGTTTGGCTATGCGTTGGTTAAGTGGTTAATTGGTGAGCTATGAGATGAAGGGGAGGGTCAGATGCCTTGTCAATCAAAGAATGCCTTGTCAACCAATCCCAGGCAGCTTTGTCAATCCCAGCAGCCTTGGCAACCAATCCGAGGCAGCTTTGTCAATCCCAGCAGCCTTGGCAACCAATCCGAGGCAGCTTTGTCAATCCCAGCAGCCTTGCAACCAATCCGAGGCAGCTTTGTCACTCCCAGCAGCAGGTATAAAACAGCATGGCCTGGCCTGCGCTCAGGCCATCGGCCTGCGCGCCGCGCAATTTCTCTCTCTGTTTTCCCTCTTGTTTTGACTGTTCTTCTTCTCCCCCCCCCCTATTCTCAGGTTTTGGGTTTCTTTCATTCCTTTACCACTCTTTCCTCCTTTCACTCTCTTCCGGATTGTGCAAAGTTTCCTCTTTTCTTCCATCTCCTTTTCTCTCATGCTTTTACACTGGTAAGCCCAAAAGGAGGAGGAGGATTTCTAAATGGAAAGCTGTGGGAACGCACTGAACCCATTTGGAGGAGAAGGGCAAGAAGAGCTTGCTATCCACATAGCAAGGAGGGTACTGAGAAATATTACTATGCTTGGGAGAACTTGTGTTTTTTCTGTGTTTGTGTGTGTGTTTGTGTTTGTTTGTGTGTGTGTGTTTGTGTGTGATGCACTTGGAGGGAAGAGCTGGCTGGAACTCTCAACAGAAGCAGCAGAACGCACTGCAACATTTGGTTGCAGGTCCCATTTGTGACATACCACAGATGAAGTCCCTGCTTTGAAGCATTTACCATATAGAAGCATTTACCTTCTCCCAATCCAGAGTTTTTCATACCCTTTTTTTTTTAAATATACCAAGCATGCCCCCCCAACATTTCTCTGATGAAAAGAGGGACGCCCCATTCGATAATGGTAATTTTATTCTTTCTACCCCACACAACTGACTGGGTTGCCCCAGCCACTCTGGGCAGCATCCAACATGTATAAAAACATAATAAAACACTCGACGTTTTAAAAAAAACCTTCACTGTACAAGACGACTCGGGAGTCGGAGAACTCCATACCTCCCAACATTTCTCCACTGAAAATAGGGACACCCTAAGGAAAAGAGATTAACAGTAATCCTTCAAGTGGGTTGATTGGTTTGGCTATGCGTTGGTTAAGTGGTTAATTGGTGAGCTATGAGATGAAGGGGAGGGTCAGATGCCTTGTCAATCAAAGAATGCCTTGTCAACCAATCCGAGGCAGCTTTGTCAATCCCAGCAGCCTTGGCAACCAATCCGAGGCAGCTTTGTCAATCCCAGCAGCCTTGGCAACCAATCCGAGGCAGCTTTGTCAATCCCAGCAGCCTTGCAACCAATCCGAGGCAGCTTTGTCACTCCCAGCAGCAGGTATAAAACAGCATGGCCTGGCCTGCGCGGGCCATTGGCCTGCGCGCCGCGCAATTTCTCTCTCTGTTTTCCCTCTTGTTTTGACTGTTCTTCTTCTCCCCCCCCCCTATTCTCAGGTTTTGGGTTTCTTTCATTCCTTTACCACTCTTTCCTCCTTTCACTCTCTTCCGGATTGTGCAAAGTTTCCTCTTTTCTTCCATCTCCTTTTCTCTCATGCTTTTACACTGGTAAGCCCAAAAGGAGGAGGAGGATTTCTAACTGGAAAGCTGTGGGAACGCACTGAACCCATTTGGAGGAGAAGGGCAAGAAGAGCTTGCTATCCACATAGCAAGGAGGGTACTGAGAAATATTACTATGCTTGGGAGAACTTGTGTTTTTTCTGTGTTTGTGTGTGTGTTTGTGTTTGTTTGTGTGTGTGTGTTTGTGTGTGATGCACTTGGAGGGAAGAGCTGGCTGGAACTCTCAACAGAAGCAGCAGAACGCACTGCAACATTTGGTTGCAGGTCCCATTTGTGACATACCACAGATGAAGTCCCTACTTTGAAGCATTTACCATATAGAAGCATTTACTTTCTCCCAATCCAGAGTTTTTCATACCCTTTTTTTTTGAAATATACGAAGCATGCCCCCCCAACATTTCTCTGATGAAAAGAGGGACGCCCCATTCGATAATGGTAATTTTATTCTTTCTACCCCACACAACTGACTGGGTTGCCCCAGCCACTCTGGGCAGCATCCAACATGTATAAAAACATAATAAAACACTCGACGTTTTAAAAAAAACCTTCACTGTACAAGACGACTCGGGAGTCGGAGAACTCCATACCTCCCAACATTTCTCCACTGAAAATAGGGACACCCTAAGGAAAAGAGATTAACAGTAATCCTTCAAGTGGGTTGATTGGTTTGGCTATGCGTTGGTTAAGTGGTTAATTGGTGAGCTATGAGATGAAGGGGAGGGTCAGATGCCAGGTCAATCAAAGAATGCCTTGTCAAACAATCCCAGGCAGCTTTGTCAATCCCAGCAGCCTTGGCAACCAATCCGAGGCAGCTTTGTCAATCCCAGCAGCCTTGGCAACCAATCCGAGGCAGCTTTGTCGATCCCAGCAGCCTTGCAACCAATCCGAGGCAGCTTTGTCACTCCCAGCAGCAGGTATAAAACAGCATGGCCTGGCCTGCGCGGGCTATTGGCCTGCGCGCCGCGCAATTTCTCTCTCTGTTTTCCCTCTTGTTTTGACTGTTCTTCTTCTCCCCCCCCCCCACCTATTCTCAGGTTTTGGGTTTCTTTCATTCCTTTACCACTCTTTCCTCCTTTCACTCTCTTCCGGATTGTGCAAAGTTTCCTCTTTTCTTCCATCTCCTTTTCTCTCATGCTTTTACACTGGTAAGCCCAAAAGGAGGAGGAGGATTTCTAAAAGGAAACCTGTGGGAACGCACTGAACCCATTAGGAGGAGAAGGGTAAGAAGAGCTTGCTATCCACATAGCAAGGAGGGTACTGAGAAATATTACTATGCTTGGGAGAACTTGTGTTTTTTCTGTGTTTGTGTGTGTGTTTGTGTTTGTTTGTGTGTGATGCACTTGGAGGGAAGAGCTGGCTGGAACTCTCAACAGAAGCAGCAGAACGCACTGCAACATTTGGTTGCAGGTCCCATTTGTGACATACCACAGATGAAGTCCCTACTTTGAAGCATTTACCATATAGAAGCATTTACCTTCTCCCAATCCAGAGTTTTTCATACCCTTTTTTTTGAAATATACCAAGCATGCCCCCCCAACATTTCTCTGATGAAAAGAGGGACGCCCCATTCGATAATGGTAATTTTATTCTTTCTACCCCACACAACTGACTGGGTTGCCCCAGCCACTCTGGGCAGCATCCAACATGTATAAAAACATAATAAAACACTCGACGTTTTAAAAAAAACCTTCACTGTACAAGACGACTCGGGAGTCGGAGAACTCCATACCTCCCAACATTTCTCCACTGAAAATAGGGACACCCTAAGGAAAAGAGATTAACAGTAATCCTTCAAGTGGGTTGATTGGTTTGGCTATGCGTTGGTTAAGTGGTTAATTGGTGAGCTATGAGATGAAGGGGAGGGTCAGATGCCTTGTCAATCAAAGAATGCCTTGTCAACCAATCCCAGGCAGCTTTGTCAATCCCAGCAGCCTTGGCAACCAATCCGAGGCAGCTTTGTCAATCCCAGCAGCCTTGGCAACCAATCCGAGGCAGCTTTGTCAATCCCAGCAGCCTTGGCAACCAATCCGAGGCAGCTTTGTCAATCCCAGCAGCCTTGCAACCAATCCGAGGCAGCTTTGTCACTCCCAGCAGCAGGTATAAAACAGCATGGCCTGGCCTGCGCTCAGGCCATTCGCCTGCGCGCTGCGCAATTTCTCTCTCTGTTTTCCCTCTTGTTTTGACTGTTCTTCTTCTCCCCCCCCCCCCCTATTCTCAGGTTTTGGCTTTCTTTCATTCCTTTACCACTCTTTCCTCCTTTCACTCTCTTCCGGATTGTGCAAAGTTTCCTCTTTTCTTCCATCTCCTTTTCTCTCATGCTTTTACACTGGTAAGCCCAAAAGGAGGAGGAGGATTTCTAAATGGAAAGCTGTGGGAACGCACTGAACCCATTTGGAGGAGAAGGGTAAGAAGAGCTTGCTATCCACATAGCAAGGAGGGTACTGAGAAATATTACTATGCTTGGGAGAACTTGTGTTTTTTCTGTGTTTGTGTGTGTGTTTGTGTTTGTTTGTGTGTGTGTGTTTGTGTGTGATGCACTTGGAGGGAAGAGCTGGCTGGAACTCTCAACAGAAGCAGCAGAACGCACTGCAACATTTGGTTGCAGGTCCCATTTGTGACATACCACAGATGAAGTCCCTACTTTGAAGCATTTACCATATAGAAGCATTTACCTTCTCCCAATCCAGAGTTTTTCATACCCTTTTTTTTGAAATACACCAAGCATGCCCCCCCAACATTTCTCTGATGAAAAGAGGGACGCCCCATTCGATAATGGTAATTTTCTTCTTTCTACCCCACACAACTGACTGGGTTGCCCCAGCCACTCTGGGCAGCATCCAACATGTATAAAAACATAATAAAACACTCGACGTTTTAAAAAAAACCTTCACTGTACAAGACGACTCGGGAGTCGGAGAACTCCATACCTCCCAACATTTCTCCACTGAAAATAGGGACACCCTAAGGAAAAGAGATTAACAGTAATCCTTCAAGTGGGTTGATTGGTTTGGCTATGCGTTGGTTAAGTGGTTAATTGGTGAGCTATGAGATGAAGGGGAGGGTCAGATGCCTTGTCAATCAAAGAATGCCTTGTCAACCAATCCCAGGCAGCTTTGTCAATCCCAGCAGCCTTGGCAACCAATCCGAGGCAGCTTTGTCAATCCCAGCAGCCTTGGCAACCAATCCGAGGCAGCTTTGTCAATCCCAGCAGCCTTGCAACCAATCCGAGGCAGCTTTGTCACTCCCAGCAGCAGGTATAAAACAGCATGGCCTGGGCATTGGCCTGCGCTCCGCGCAATTTCTCTCTCTGTTTTCCCTCTTGTTTTGACTGTTCTTCTTCTCCCCCCCCCAACTATTCTCAGGTTTTGGGTTTCTTTCATTCCTTTACCACTCTTTCCTCCTTTCACTCTCTTCCGGATTGTGCAAAGTTTCCTCTTTTCTTCCATCTCCTTTTCTCTCATGCTTTTACACTGGTAAGCCCAAAAGGAGGAGGAGGATTTCTAAATGGAAACCTGTGGGAACGCACTGAACCCATTTGGAGGAGAAGGGCAAGAAGAGCTTGCTATCCACATAGCAAGGAGGGTACTGAGAAATATTACTATGCTTGGGAGAACTTGTGTTTTTTCTGTGTTTGTGTGTGTGTTTGTGTTTGTTTGTGTGTGTGTGTTTGTGTGTGATGCACTTGGAGGGAAGAGCTGGCTGGAACTCTCAACAGAAGCAGCAGAACACACTGCAACATTTGGTTGCAGGTCCCATTTGTGACATACCACAGATGAAGTCCCTACTTTGAAGCATTTACCATATAGAAGCATTTACCTTCTCCCAATCCAGAGTTTTTCATACCCTTTTTTTTGAAATACACCAAGCATGCCCCCCCAACATTTCTCTGATGAAAAGAGGGACGCCCCATTCGATAATGGTAATTTTATTCTTTCTACCCCACACAACTGACTGGGTTGCCCCAGCCACTCTGGGCAGCATCCAACATGTATAAAAACATAATAAAACACTCGACGTTTTAAAAAAAACCTTCACTGTACAAGACGACTCGGGAGTCGGAGAACTCCATACCTCCCAACATTTCTCCACTGAAAATAAGGACACCCTGTCTACGGCCATACTACCCTGAACACGCCCGATCTCGTCTGATCTCGGAAGCTAAGCAGGGTCAGGCCTGGTTAGTACTTGGATGGAAAATAAGGACACCCTAAGGAAAAGAGATTAACAGTAATCCTTCAAGTGGGTTGATTGGTTTGGCTATGCGTTGGTTAAGTGGTTAATTGGTGAGCTATGAGATGAAGGGGAGGGTCAGATGCCTTGTCAATCAAAGAATGCCTTGTCAACCAATCCCAGGCAGCTTTGTCAATCCCAGCAGCCTTGGCAACCAATCCGAGGCAGCTTTGTCAATCCCAGCAGCCTTGGCAACCAATCCGAGGCAGCTTTGTCAATCCCAGCAGCCTTGCAACCAATCCGAGGCAGCTTTGTCACTCCCAGGAGCAGGTATAAAACAGCATGGCCTGGCCTGCGCTCAGGCCATCGGCCTGCGCGCCGCGCAATTTCTCTCTCTGTTTTCCCTCTTGTTTTGACTGTTCTTCTTCTCCCCCCCCCCCCTATTCTCAGGTTTTGGGTTTCTTTCATTCCTTTACCACTCTTTCCTCCTTTCACTCTCTTCCGGATTGTGCAAAGTTTCCTCTTTTCTTCCATCTCCTTTTCTCTCATGCTTTTACACTGGTAAGCCCAAAAGGAGGAGGAGGATTTCTAAATGGAAAGCTGTGGGAACGCACTGAACCCATTTGGAGGAGAAGGGCAAGAAGAGCTTGCTATCCACATAGCAAGGAGGGTACTGAGAAATATTACTATGCTTGGGAGAACTTGTGTTTTTTCTGTGTTTGTGTGTGTGTTTGTGTTTGTTTGTGTGTGTGTGTTTGTGTGTGATGCACTTGGAGGGAAGAGCTGGCTGGAACTCTCAACAGAAGCAGCAGAACGCACTGCAACATTTGGTTGCAGGTCCCATTTGTGACATACCACAGATGAAGTCCCTGCTTTGAAGCATTTACCATATAGAAGCATTTACCTTCTCCCAATCCAGAGTTTTTCATACCCTTTTTTTTTTAAATATACCAAGCATGCCCCCCCAACATTTCTCTGATGAAAAGAGGGACGCCCCATTCGATAATGGTAATTTTATTCTTTCTACCCCACACAACTGACTGGGTTGCCCCAGCCACTCTGGGCAGCATCCAACATGTATAAAAACATAATAAAACACTCGACGTTTTAAAAAAAACCTTCACTGTACAAGACGACTCGGGAGTCGGAGAACTCCATACCTCCCAACATTTCTCCACTGAAAATAGGGACACCCTAAGGAAAAGAGATTAACAGTAATCCTTCAAGTGGGTTGATTGGTTTGGCTATGCGTTGGTTAAGTGGTTAATTGGTGAGCTATGAGATGAAGGGGAGGGTCAGATGCCTTGTCAATCAAAGAATGCCTTGTCAACCAATCCCAGGCAGCTTTGTCAATCCCAGCAGCCTTGGCAACCAATCCGAGGCAGCTTTGTCAATCCCAGCAGCCTTGGCAACCAATCCGAGGCAGCTTTGTCAATCCCAGCAGCCTTGCAACCAATCCGAGGCAGCTTTGTCACTCCCAGCAGCAGGTATAAAACAGCATGGCCTGGCCTGCGCGGGCCATTGGCCTGCGCGCCGCGCAATTTCTCTCTCTGTTTTCCCTCTTGTTTTGACTGTTCTTCTTCTCCCCCCCCCTATTCTCAGGTTTTGGGTTTCTTTCATTCCTTTACCACTCTTTCCTCCTTTCACTCTCTTCCGGATTGTGCAAAGTTTCCTCTTTTCTTCCATCTCCTTTTCTCTCATGCTTTTACACTGGTAAGCCCAAAAGGAGGAGGAGGATTTCTAACTGGAAAGCTGTGGGAACGCACTGAACCCATTTGGAGGAGAAGGGCAAGAAGAGCTTGCTATCCACATAGCAAGGAGGGTACTGAGAAATATTACTATGCTTGGGAGAACTTGTGTTTTTTCTGTGTTTGTGTGTGTGTTTGTGTTTGTTTGTGTGTGTGTGTTTGTGTGTGATGCACTTGGAGGGAAGAGCTGGCTGGAACTCTCAACAGAAGCAGCAGAACGCACTGCAACATTTGGTTGCAGGTCCCATTTGTGACATACCACAGATGAAGTCCCTACTTTGAAGCATTTACCATATAGAAGCATTTACCTTCTCCCAATCCAGAGTTTTTCATACCCTTTTTTTTGAAATATACCAAGCATGCCCCCCCAACATTTCTCTGATGAAAAGAGGGACGCCCCATTCGATAATGGTAATTTTATTCTTTCTACCCCACACAACTGACTGGGTTGCCCCAGCCACTCTGGGCAGCATCCAACATGTATAAAAACATAATAAAACACTCGACGTTTTAAAAAAAACCTTCACTGTACAAGACGACTCGGGAGTCGGAGAACTCCATACCTCCCAACATTTCTCCACTGAAAATAGGGACACCCTAAGGAAAAGAGATTAACAGTAATCCTTCAAGTGGGTTGATTGGTTTGGCTATGCGTTGGTTAAGTGGTTAATTGGTGAGCTATGAGATGAAGGGGAGGGTCAGATGCCTTGTCAATCAAAGAATGCCTTGTCAACCAATCCCAGGCAGCTTTGTCAATCCCAGCAGCCTTGGCAACCAATCCGAGGCAGCTTTGTCAATCCCAGCAGCCTTGGCAACCAATCCGAGGCAGCTTTGTCAATCCCAGCAGCCTTGCAACCAATCCGAGGCAGCTTTGTCACTCCCAGCAGCAGGTATAAAACAGCATGGCCTGGCCATTGGCCTGCGCGCCGCGCAATTTCTCTCTCTGTTTTCCCTCTTGTTTTGACTGTTCTTCTTCTCCCTCCCCCAACTATTCTCAGGTTTTGGGTTTCTTTCATTCCTTTACCACTCTTTCCTCCTTTCACTCTCTTCCGGATTGTGCAAAGTTTCCTCTTTTCTTCCATCTCCTTTTCTCTCATGCTTTTACACTGGTAAGCCCAAAAGGAGGAGGAGGATTTCTAAATGGAAAGCTGTGGGAACGCACTGAACCCATTTGGAGGAGAAGGGCAAGAAGAGCTTGCTATCCACATAGCAAGGAGGGTACTGAGAAATATTACTATGCTTGGGAGAACTTGTGTTTTTTCTGTGTTTGTGTGTGTGTTTGTGTTTGTGTGTGTGTGTTTGTGTGTGATGCACTTGGAGGGAAGAGCTGGCTGGAACTCTCAACAGAAGCAGCAGAACGCACTGCAACATTTGGTTGCAGGTCCCATTTGTGACATACCACAGATGAAGTCCCTGCTTTGAAGCATTTACCATATAGAAGCATTTACCTTCTCCCAATCCAGAGTTTTTCATACCCTTTTTTTTTTAAATATACCAAGCATGCCCCCCCAACATTTCTCTGATGAAAAGAGGGACGCCCCATTCGATAATGGTAATTTTATTCTTTCTACCCCACACAACTGACTGGGTTGCCCCAGCCACTCTGGGCAGCATCCAACATGTATAAAAACATAATAAAACACTCGACGTTTTAAAAAAAACCTTCACTGTACAAGACGACTCGGGAGTCGGAGAACTCCATACCTCCCAACATTTCTCCACTGAAAATAGGGACACCCTAAGGAAAAGAGATTAACAGTAATCCTTCAAGTGGGTTGATTGGTTTGGCTATGCGTTGGTTAAGTGGTTAATTGGTGAGCTATGAGATGAAGGGGAGGGTCAGATGCCTTGTCAATCAAAGAATGCCTTGTCAACCAATCCCAGGCAGCTTTGTCAATCCCAGCAGCCTTGGCAACCAATCCGAGGCAGCTTTGTCAATCCCAGCAGCCTTGGCAACCAATCCGAGGCAGCTTTGTCAATCCCAGCAGCCTTGCAACCAATCCGAGGCAGCTTTGTCACTCCCAGCAGCAGGTATAAAACAGCATGGCCTGGCCATTGGCCTGCGCGCCGCGCAATTTCTCTCTCTGTTTTCCCTCTTGTTTTGACTGTTCTTCTTCTCCCTCCCCCACCTATTCTCAGGTTTTGGGTTTCTTTCATTCCTTTACCACTCTTTCCTCCTTTCACTCTCTTCCGGATTGTGCAAAGTTTCCTCTTTTCTTCCATCTCCTTTTCTCTCATGCTTTTACACTGGTAAGCCCAAAAGGAGGAGGAGGATTTCTAAATGGAAAGCTGTGGGAACGCACTGAACCCATTTGGAGGAGAAGGGCAAGAAGAGCTTGCTATCCACATAGCAAGGAGGGTACTGAGAAATATTACTATGCTTGGGAGAACTTGTGTTTTTTCTGTGTTTGTGTGTGTGTTTGTGTTTGTTTGTGTGTGTGTGTTTGTGTGTGATGCACTTGGAGGGAAGAGCTGGCTGGAACTCTCAACAGAAGCAGCAGAACGCACTGCAACATTTGGTTGCAGGTCCCATTTGTGACATACCACAGATGAAGTCCCTGCTTTGAAGCATTTACCATATAGAAGCATTTACCTTCTCCCAATCCAGAGTTTTTCATACCCTTTTTTTTTTAAATATACCAAGCATGCCCCCCCAACATTTCTCTGATGAAAAGAGGGACGCCCCATTCGATAATGGTAATTTTATTCTTTCTACCCCACACAACTGACTGGGTTGCCCCAGCCACTCTGGGCAGCATCCAACATGTATAAAAACATAATAAAACACTCGACGTTTTAAAAAAAAACCTTCACTGTACAAGACGACTCGGGAGTCGGAGAACTCCATACCTCCCAACATTTCTCCACTGAAAATAGGGACACCCTAAGGAAAAGAGATTAACAGTAATCCTTCAAGTGGGTTGATTGGTTTGGCTATGCGTTGGTTAAGTGGTTAATTGGTGAGCTATGAGATGAAGGGGAGGGTCAGATGCCTTGTCAATCAAAGAATGCCTTGTCAACCAATCCCAGGCAGCTTTGTCAATCCCAGCAGCCTTGGCAACCAATCCGAGGCAGCTTTGTCAATCCCAGCAGCATTGGCAACCAATCCGAGGCAGCTTTGTCAATCCCAGCAGCCTTGCAACCAATCCGAGGCAGCTTTGTCACTCCCAGGAGCAGGTATAAAACAGCATGGCCTGGCCATTGGCCTGCGCGCCGCGCAATTTCTCTCTCTGTTTTCCCTCTTGTTTTGACTGTTCTTCTTCTCCCCCCCCCCACCTATTCTCAGGTTTTGGGTTTCTTTCATTCCTTTACCACTCTTTCCTTCTTTCACTCTCTTCCGGATTGTGCAAAGTTTCCTCTTTTCTTCCATCTCCTTTTCTCTCATGCTTTTACACTGGTAAGCCCAAAAGGAGGAGGAGGATTTCTAAATGGAAGCCTGTGGGAACTCACTGAACCCATTTGGAGGAGAAGGGCAAGAAGAGCTTGCTATCCACATAGCAAGGAGGGTACTGAGAAATATTACTATGCTTGGGAGAACTTGTGTTTTTTCTGTGTTTGTGTGTGTGTTTGTGTTTGTTTGTGTGTGTGTGTTTGTGTGTGATGCACTTGGAGGGAAGAGCTGGCTGGAACTCTCAACAGAAGCAGCAGAACGCACTGCAACATTTGGTTGCAGGTCCCATTTGTGACATACCACAGATGAAGTCCCTACTTTGAAGCATTTACCATATAGAAGCATTTACCTTCTCCCAATCCAGAGTTTTTCATACCCTTTTTTTTTGAAATATACCAAGCATGCCCCCCCAACATTTCTCTGATGAAAAGAGGGACGCCCCATTCGATAATGGTAATTTTATTCTTTCTACCCCACACAACTGACTGGGTTGCCCCAGCCACTCTGGGCAGCATCCAACATGTATAAAAACATAATAAAACACTCGACGTTTTAAAAAAAACCTTCACTGTACAAGACGACTCGGGAGTCGGAGAACTCCATACCTCCCAACATTTCTCCACTGAAAATAGGGACACCCTAAGGAAAAGAGATTAACAGTAATCCTTCAAGTGGGTTGATTGGTTTGGCTATGCGTTGGTTAAGTGGTTAATTGGTGAGCTATGAGATGAAGGGGAGGGTCACATGCCTTGTCAATCAAAGAATGCCTTGTCAACCAATCCCAGGCAGCTTTGTCAATCCCAGCAGCCTTGGCAACCAATCCGAGGCAGCTTTGTCAATCCCAGCAGCCTTGGCAACCAATCCGAGGCAGCTTTGTCAATCCCAGCAGCCTTGCAACCAATCCGAGGCAGCTTTGTCACTCCCAGCAGCAGGTATAAAACAGCATGGCCTGGCCATTGGCCTGCGCGCCGCGCAATTTCTCTCTCTGTTTTCCCTCTTGTTTTGACTGTTCTTCTTCTCCCTCCCCCACCTATTCTCAGGTTTTGGGTTTCTTTCATTCCTTTACCACTCTTTCCTCCTTTCACTCTCTTCCGGATTGTGCAAAGTTTCCTCTTTTCTTCCATCTCCTTTTCTCTCATGCTTTTACACTGGTAAGCCCAAAAGGAGGAGGAGGATTTCTAAATGGAAAGCTGTGGGAACGCACTGAACCCATTTGGAGGAGAAGGGCAAGAAGAGCTTGCTATCCACATAGCAAGGAGGGTACTGAGAAATATTACTATGCTTTGGAAATAATTCAAGAGTTTGGTCAAATGGCAGGATTTAAATTGAATAAGTCAAAGACAAAGGTTTTGGAGAAAAATTTGACACAGATAGAAAAAGAAAGGTTTCAGAACGAGACAGGGTTGACTGTGGTTAAAAAAGTGAAATATTTGGGTATAAATATGACAGCTAAAAATGTGAATTTGTTTAAAGATAATTATGAAAAAACTTGGAGAGAAGTGAAAAAAGATTTGGAGATTTGGTCTAATTTAAAGCTTTCCTTGTTAGGCCGAATTGCAGTTATAAAAATGAATGTATTGCCAAGAATGTTGTTTTTGTTCCAAGCATTGCAAATAATGGACAAAGTGGATTGTTTCAAGAAGTGGCAAAAAGATATATCTAAATTTGTCTGGCAGGGCAAAAAGCCCAGAATTAAATTTAAGATATTAACGGATTCAAAGGAAAGAGGGGGGTTTGCCCTGCCAGACTTTAAATTGTACTATGAAGCGGCAGCTTTTTGCTGGCTGAAAGAATGGCTGCTTCTTGAAAACACAGACATTTTGGATTTGGAAGGTTTTAACAATATTTTTGGGTGGCATGCATATTTGTGGTATGACAAGGTTAAAGCACACAAAAGTTTTAAAAATCATATTGTCAGAAAAGCACTATTAAATGTTTGGGTTAGATATAAAGATTTGCTGGAAAATAAAACTCCAAGGTGGCTGTCGCCAATGGAAGCTAAGGCAGTTAAAAAGTTAAACATGGAGTCCAAGTGGCCAAGATACTGGGAAATTTTGGAAAAGGAAGGGGACAAACTGAGATTGCAGAGCTTTGAGAAATTAAAAGGGAAGGTGAGAGATTGGTTGCACTATCATCAAATAAATGAAGCGTTTAAACTAGACAGTAAAATTGGCTTCCAGGTGGAAAAATCAAAATTGGGATTGGGAGAAGGTAAATGCTTCTATATGGTAAATGCTTCAAAGCAGGGACTTGATCTGTGGTATGTCACAAATGGGACCTGCAACCAAATGTTGCAGTGCGTTCTGCTGCTTCTGTTGAGAGTTCCAGCCAGCTCTTCCCTCCAAGTGCATCACACACAAACACACACACACAAACAAACACAAACACACACACAAACACAGAAAAAACACAAGTTCTCCCAAGCATAGTAATATTTCTCTTTTTTTTATATAATATTTTTATTCAAGAATTTTTTCCATATAAACATAACATACATAAACATACAAAAACATAAACAAAACAAAAAACATGTACCATTTCATATCCTAATTTCTTATACCTTTCTTCCCCGACTTCCTCATGCCTCCCTTTTCTGTATTCCAAATTCTTATCAATTACTCAGCAAATCTTCCCTTATTTTAATTTAGATTTAACCTTCCTTATTCTCCTTGTTTTAACCATTGCTAATAGTAACCATTTACTTTCCAATCCAACATCATTCTAACTTTCGTTAACTTTGTGATATTTCTTTAAATAGTCCTTGAATTTTTTCCATTCTTCTTGCGCTGCTTCTCTTCCCTGGTTTCGGATTCTGCTCGTCATTTCTGCCAAGCCCATGTAGTCTATCACCTTCATCTGCCATTCTTCCAGTGTGGGTAGCTCTTGCGTCTTCCAGTTATGATTCACTGGGCTAGAGATGTGGGCCATAGTATACAATTTGAAGATTGGGAAAAACTGTGGAAAGATGGATTAAACTTTACAGCATGTACGACAATAAAAGAAAATGTCATGAAGATGTTTTATAGGTGGTATATAACACCTATAAAATTATCGAAAATGTACAAGGTTTGTAATAAGTGCTGGAAATGCAAAGACAAGGAAGGCTCCTTTTACCACATGTGGTGGGAGTGTAGAAAAGTGAAAGAATTCTGGGAAAAAATATATATTGAACTCAAGAAGATCCTAAAATATACGTTTTTAAAGAAACCAGAAATCTTCCTATTGGGGATACTAGGGAACGAGATACAAAAGAAGGATTGTAAATTTGTGTACTACGCGGTTACAGCAGCAAGGGTAACGCTAGCCCAGAAGTGGAAACAGCAGGAAATACCAACGGTGGATGAGTGGAGAGCAAAATTATTAGACTACGCGGAGTTGGATAAATTGACAGGAAAGATTAGATATTTAAGAGACCAAAAGTTCATTAAGGATTGGGGAAAATATGTAGATTACCTGGAATATATAAGTGAGGGACAAACAACGTTAAGGGGATTTAAAGAAGCATTGTGAAAGACGAAGAGTTATTGACTAAAGGGAATAGAAGAGAGAGAGATATATATTGTCAATATAAGCTAGGAAATGCGTACTCTTAATTATTACCACGAATGATTTACGGACAAGCTGAAGGAAGTCTTATAAGAGATGGAAATGTGAAATATCTGATGTGAAACATGTAACGTGTACTATTTTTTTTTCCTTCTTTTTATTTTCTTCTTATTTTTTGTTTATCTTTTATTTGTAAATCAATAAAATTCAAATATCAAAAGCTCTTGCGTCTTCCAGTACTTCGCAATGAGTATTCTAGCTGCTGTTGTAGCATACATAAAGAAAGTTATATCCGTCTTTAACACCCCTTGGCCGACAATACCCAAGAGAAAGGCCTCTGGTTTCTTGGGGAAAGTATATTTAAATACCTTTTTAAGTTCATTATAGATCATTTCCCAGAATGCCTTAATCTTCGGGCAAGTCCACCAAAGATGAAAAAATGTACCTTCAGTTTCTTTACATTTCCAACATTTATTATCAGGCAAATGGTAAATCTTTGCAAGCTTGACTGGGGTTATGTACCACCTATATATCATTTTCATAATATTTTCTCTTAAGGCATTACATGCCGTAAATATCATCCCGGTGGTCCACAACTTTTCCCAGTCAGCAAACAAAATATTATGACCAATGTCCTGAGCCCATTTAATCATGGCTGATTTAACCGTTTCATCTTGTGTATTCCATTTCAGCAGCAAATTGTACATTTTTGACAAATTCTTAGTACTGGGTTCTAACAGTTCGGTCTCCAATTTTGGGAGACCCAATTTTGGTTTTTTCTGTGTGTGTGTGTGTGTGTGTGTGTGTGTGTGTGTTTGTGTTTGTTTGTGTGTGTGTGTGTGTGTGTGTGTGATGCACTTGGAGGGAAGAGCTGGCTGGAACTCTCAACAGAAGCAGCAGAACGCACTGCAACATTTGGTTGCAGGTCCCATTTGTGACATACCACAGATCAAGTCCCTGCTTTGAAGCATTTACCATATAGAAGCATTTACCTTCTCCCAATCCAGAGTTTTTCAAACCCTTTTTTTTTTTAAATATACCAAGCATGCCCCCCCAACATTTCTCTGATGAAAAGAGGGACGCCCCATTCGATAATGGTAATTTTATTCTTTCTACCCCACACAACTGACTGGGTTGCCCCAGCCACTCTGGGCGGCATCCAACATGTATAAAAATATAATAAAACACTCGACGTTTTAAAAAAAACCTTCACTGTACAAGACGACTCGGGAGTCGGAGAACTCCATACCTCCCAACATTTCTCCACTGAAAATAGGGACACCCTAAGGAAAAGAGATTAACAGTAATCCTTCAAGTGGGTTGATTGGTTTGGCTATGCATTGGTTAAGTGGTTAATTGGTGAGCTATGAGATGAAGGGGAGGGTCAGATGCCTTCTCAATCAAAGAATGCCTTGTCAACCAATCCCAGGCAGCTTTGTCAATCCCAGCAGCCTTGGCAACCAATCCGAGGCAGCTTTGTCAATCCCAGCAGCCTTGGCAACCAATCCGAGGCAGCTTTGTCAATCCCAGCAGCCTTGCAAGCAATCCGAGGCAGCTTTGTCAATCCCAGCAGCAGGTATAAAAAAGCATGGCCTGGCCTGCGCTCAGGCCTGCGCGCCGCGCAATTTCTCTCTCTGTTTTCCCTCTTGTTTTGACTGTTCTTCTTCTCCCCCCCCCACCTATTCTCAGGTTTTGGGTTTCTTTCATTCCTTTACCACTCTTTCCTCCTTTCACTCTCTTCCGGATTGTGCAAAGTTTCCTCTTTTCTTCCATCTCCTTTTCTCTCATGCTTTTACACTGGTAAGCCCAAAAGGAGGAGGAGGATTTCTAAATGGAAAGCTGTGGGAACGCACTGAACCCATTTGGAGGAGAAGGGCAAGAAGAGCTTGCTATCCACATAGCAAGGAGGGTACTGAGAAATATTACTATGCTTGGGAGAAGTTGTGTTTTTTCTGTGTGTGTGTGTGTGTGTGTGTGTGTTTGTGTTTGTTTGTGTGTGTGTGTGTGTTTGTGTGTGATGCACTTGGAGGGAAGAGCTGGCTGGAACTCTCAACAGAAGCAGCAGAACGCACTGCAACATTTGGTTGCAGGTCCCATTTGTGACATACCACAGATCAAGTCCCTGCTTTGAAGCATTTACCATATAGAAGCATTTACCTTCTCCCAATCCAGAGTTTTTCAAACCCTTTTTTTTTTTTAAATATACCAAGCATGCCCCCCCAACATTTCTCTGATGAAAAGAGGGACGCCCCATTCGATAATGGTAATTTTATTCTTTCTACCCCACACAACTGACTGGGTTGCCCCAGCCACTCTGGGCGGCATCCAACATGTATAAAAATATAATAAAACACTCGAAGTTTTAAAAAAAACCTTCACTGTACAGGATTGCCTTCAGATGACTCGGGAGTCGGAGAAATCCATACCTCCCAACATTTCTCCACTGAAAATAGGGACACCCTAAGGAAAAGAGATTAACAGTAATCCTTCAAGTGGGTTGATTGGTTTGGCTATGCATTGGTTAAGTGGTTAATTGGTGAGCTATGAGATGAAGGGGAGGGTCAGATGCCTTGTCAATCAAAGAATGCCTTGTCAACCAATCCCAGGCAGCTTTGTCAATCCCAGCAGCCTTGGCAACCAATCCGAGGCAGCTTTGTCAATCCCAGCAGCCTTGGCAACCAATCCGAGGCAGCTTTGTCAATCCCAGCAGCCTTGCAAGCAATCCGAGGCAGCTTTGTCAATCCCAGCAGCAGGTATAAAAAAGCATGGCCTGGCCTGCGCTCAGGCCTGCGCGCCGCGCAATTTCTCTCTCTGTTTTCCCTCTTGTTTTGACTGTTCTTCTTCTCCCCCCCCCCCCACCGATTCTCAGGTTTTGGGTTTCTTTCATTCCTTTACCACTCTTTCCTCCTTTCACTCTCTTCCGGATTGTGCAAAGTTTCCTCTTTTCTTCCATCTCCTTTTCTCTCATGCTTTTACACTGGTAAGCCCAAAAGGAGGAGGAGGATTTCTAAATGGAAACGTCTGGGAACGCACTGAACCCATTTGGAGGAGAAAGGCAAGAAGCGCTTGCTATCCACATAGCAAGGAGGGTACTGAGAAATATTACTATGCTTGGGAGAAGTTGTGTTTTTTCTGTGTGTGTGTGTGTGTGTGTGTGTGTGTGTGTGTTTGTTTGTGTTTGTTTGTGTGTGTGTGTTTGTGTGTGTTGCACTTGGAGGGAAGAGCTGGCTGGAACTCTCAACAGAAGCAGCAGAACGCACTGCAACATTTGGTTGCAGGTCCCATTTGTGACATACCACAGATGAAATCCCTGCTTTGAAGCATTTACCATATAGAAGCATTTACCTTCTCCCAATCCAGAGTTTTTCATACCCTTTTTTTTTGAAATATACCAAGCATGCCCCCCCAACATTTCTCTGATGAAAAGAGGGACGCCCCATTCGATAATGGTAATTTTTTTTTCCTACCCCACACAACTGACTGGGTTGCCCCAGCCACTCTGGGCGGCATCCAACATGTATAAAAACATAATAAAACACTCGACGTTTTAAAAAAAACCTTCACTGTACAGGATTGCCTTCAGACGACTCGGGAGTCGGAGAACTCCATACCTCCCAACATTTCTCCACTGAAAATAGGGACACCCTAAGGAAAAGAGATTAACAGTAATCCTTCAAGTGGGTTGATTGGTTTGGCTATGCGTTGGTTAAGTGGTTAATTGGTGAGCTATGAGATGAAGGGGA